>NC_026000.2:40332780-40385893 GCF_000442705.2 Elaeis guineensis | reverse complement strand
TCCTCTATTTTTCTACATCAAGAACTCTTGCTTGAGACCCTCAACATGTAGAGCACTCTCTCTACTCTCTTACATGCATAAAATAGAGAAACAAACCCCTTTTATAGGTGTGTAATAAGTTGGGTGAAGAGTCCTAAGGATCTTAGACTCTACCAAGATGTCGCCTCCCTTCATAATTCCACATCCTAAAACATAGCAAAAAAATATGGGACATCCTTTTCCATATTTTTTATGTTAAATCAATTCTCTAAATGATCTCTTACAAAAAATATCCTTAAAATGTCACACATATAAAGAGAAAAAAATAAGTTGGCATGGAGAGGTGATTTGGGTAAGAATAGATTTTTTTGATAAGGAATATTTTGAAATCTAATTTCAAATTTTTTTTTATCAAAACCAAATTAGATCTGGAGGTGAGATAGAAAAGGTAAAGGACTCTTTAGTGTAAAAAATATTATGCAAAAACTATTTATGCATGAAGATATATAGTGTCAAAGTGAGAGGCATATAGAGAGAAGAGTCCTATTCCAATAAGGACTCTTAATTTTCTTATTTGAATCCAAACCAAATCACATCTGGTTTAGCCCAAATAAATTATATGAAATCTAATATAATTTGGTTCATAAATTTTAATCAAATCTCAATCAAATTAAAAATTGATTGAACCAAAGTCCTGATCAAATCAAGGATAATTCTCCCTTAGCCATTAGGTCATCTCATAACCTAATCGGATCAAACCTAATTGAATCTAATTCAATTAAATTTTATTTAATCTTCTTCACTCAATCAAATTGAGATAATTAGTAATTTAATTGCTAATTAATCCTTCATTAATTCACTCACACTTGGTGAATTAATTTATTATAACTTTTACATAAGGTTAACCATCAATCGAATTGACGATTAAGCCCTTGAACGATTCTCAATCGTTGATCAGCCACATGATCAGTCAAAAACTTTTTTGAGTGTGACCCATAGGTTCGAATCTAAGTCAATAGTATAGAAATAACTTTCTGAACCAATCGATGTAACTATCTAGCAATGGTGACCCGACGTCCGGATAGATCGAATGAAGGCAAAGCAACATTCAAGAACTTATTGGCGTATAGTTATCATATAATTTATCCCTTTGATCCAAATGCTCGAGGATGATCTAGAATTTAATTATCAATCCTAGATAAATCATCCACATTGTATTTCAATCTTTTTCAAATCCATCATGTGGATTATCCGAGCCCAGATTTTGCTAAATTGAAAAATACTGATGCATATCTCCTACTAATTCGGAGAGCTCAATCTCATCTTGACTTACGCACCGACTTGACAAGTACTTGACTGCACCTAAAAATCTTCCATCACTGAATTAAAAACTCAGTTAGTCTGATGTCAAAGTACAATGAGTTGCTTATAAGTTACCATGGTGATCTCAGATTGAAGGGACACTTATACCCATACCCTTCGTGAGCTACCCTTGACAGCAGAGTGCTTCGCAGTTGGTCACGTTCAGTAATGATATACTCCTACATCTCATCTGCATGCCATACCAGTGTCTCTGCACTATTCGATTACAAGGACAATCAATGCATATGGTACACAACAACCTACACTTGATATCGCTATCGTCCTAGTGATAGCGTATCGTCTGGTCACGAATCAATTTAAGGACTATGCGACAAAACTTTCTTTATCGATCAAAGTAGTCCTAAGGACTTCATCACAATATAGAAGTTCGTTAGAAGATATAATCTTGTGATGAAAAAAATATCAAATAACTTTTATTATTTATCAATTCATATACATTTATAATTAACACAATCATCAAACGATTGGCTTTAGGATATATTTCCCAACAACTCCCACTTAGACTAAAGGCAATCAGTATAGTATCATATATCCATCTTCAATTTATCATCTCAAAACTCTTAGATACTGAGGCTTTAGTAAATGGATTGATCAAGTTCTCCTTTCCATCGATCTTCTAAAGATTGACATCACCTTAATAGATTTTTTGAATAAGGTGGTAGCGATGCAAAATACTTGGTAAGCTAATGGGACTTCGGCTCCTTGACATGAGCTACAGCTCCGATGCTGTATAATATAGCAGAACCATCATTGAGGGGTGCCACTCCTAGCTTGCCAGTGAACCTATACAATCACATAGCTTCCTTGCAAGCATCGAATGCTGCAATACATTCTGCCTTGCAATTTGAATTTGGCTATATTGCTCTGCTTGGAACCTTTCCAGCAGATTGCTCTATTATTTAGGATAAAGATATATTTCAATAAATTCTTGTTATTATTATGTCTAACCAAAAACTGGAGTCACACTCTATAAATTTTTAAGTTAGATTCTCCATAATCGAGTCACCGATCCTTAGTATTTCTCAAATACTTAAGGATAACCTTCCAGTAATTCTCATCCAGATTTTGCAAATATTCACTCACTACCCTAATGAGTATACCATATCTGATCTCATACATGGTGTATATGATAGAATAAATTTTACTCATAAATATCCTATGTACGTTGGATTGGAAAAATTCAAGCAGTCTCTTAGATCTATTTTTATAGATCTTCATTTTTAAGATGAGGGATACTTTTCTCAAAATCTTTTATGGAGAACAATAATAATAGCGAAACCTTTATTCTCTATAATACAAGGAATATCATTTCTAATTAAGAGAATTTTATTCACATACAAAATAAGAAATACACTCACAGAACTATTAATCCATTTGTATTTGCAGGCTTCTTCTTCGTTCTCAACAAAGCCATGCATTTTGATCACTTATCAAAATGCATATTGCAACTTTGAAATATTTATCATTCCCACAAGAAAAAATTATCTCATTATGGTCAAAACCATAATATTGATAATATCCTTAGGCAACTAGATGAGCTTTGTAGGTCTCCACCTTCTCATCTGCGCTCTCTGATCCTATTGAAGATCCATTTACACCCTGTTGGTATTATCCTTTTGAGTGGATCAATGAGTATCCATACATCATTGATCATTATAGACTTCATTTTAGATTTTATGGCTCCAAGCCACTAATCAAAGTCAAACTTCTGTATGGCATCCATGTAGGTGATCAGATCCTTGTTCTTATCGAGTTCAATAGGATCATGTCCCAGATCTAAAAATTGAAGTCTCTATCCGACGGATATGGTACTCTATCAGATCTCCTTAATGGTGCCTCTATAATAGATTCTAGGTTTGATTTAATCAAATTTGGTTCTATGGGTTCACCAGATTATCTCAGTTCTTCTATCTATCAAACTTCATAAGTTCTACATTAAAAGTATCTGTACCTTCACCAAGGTACTCTTTTTCTAAAAAGAATGCCGAACAACTCTTATTCTTTAGCATAGTAGAAGTTATATTATCTAGATTCTTTGGGATATCCTATAGAATAATATATATAAGATCGGGATCTAAGTTAATTGGTTTGCAAATGCTCGACATAAACTAAACACTCCCAAACTTTAAGATAAGAAAGTATCAGCTTATGCCTAATCCATATCTCATATGAAGTCTTTGTGATTGATTAGTTCGAAATTCAGTTCAGAATATGACAAATAGTCTTAAGAGTATAATCGTAAAAAGAGACTAGCAGATTTATAAACACCATCATGGATCGAACTATGTCTAACAAAATCGATCCAATAAGAGAGAATCCTATTCTCTTCTAGATATGTCAAAAAAATTCATCGAAAGGGCATTCTTCTCTTTGGTCTAATCGAAAAGTTTCAATGCTCTTTCCAGTTCATTTCTCTATCTTATTATAAAATTATTTAAATATTTTAAATAATTCAAACTCATGACAAACATATTCGTAGATCTAATACGTCAGTATGTATCAGACTCAAAACATCATTGGCTCATTCATCTTTTTCAGCAAAAGATGACTTGATCATCTTACTAAGGAGATAGGATTGACAGGTTGACAATGATTCACAATCATTGATTTTGAGAATTATTCTATTGATCCTATTCTTATTTATATGATCGAGCTTAAATTACCAAAGGTAGGCTTCCATGACATTATCTTCTCTAAGGAGTTTGTTTGATTGTGTACAATACACTAACAGACTATCATTTCTTAGTTATCCACATGATTTTGACATAATTTATAATGATATCAAAAAATCATTAGACAATAGTGACAATCACTTAAAATGATATTATTAGAATTGAAAATAGGCTCGACGATTTCTAAAATTAGGATTGGAATATAACTTCCAACTCCAACATTCGAGAATCTCTTACTGTTTTCAAACTTTCTACTAACCTAAAGTTGTTGCAACAATTTGCATGGACTTTCGATATTCAATATCTAGGTAATAGTATCACAGATAAAAAAATCACAAGGTGTTATCATATAAGTACTTTGTCCAGTAATCCTTTACTGATTCTCTTCCTTTGCCTGTTCGGATCAAGAGACTCTGTCAGAATAGGTTAATCTTAGACTCCTTTATCAGTTCGAACTTATTAGCCCAAGCATGACTCTTTTGCACCTTCTTTTTCTTTTTCTTTCTCAAAGAATTATTATTCCACTGAAGATACATCTTCAAAGGTGCAAAAAGAACTCCTTCAACATTTGAAAGATTTTGTCCCATCGAACATCATCGAATTTATAACTAAATTCGTATTCTTTGTGCTCTCAAAAATATCACATGATTATGCAATCATTTGACCATTTTTGATAAGTATCTTTGATCGCATCATGTGTGTTGACATGGAACATCAGGTATTGGATCCATAATCACATTTAGGATCCATTCATGCTCTCGAAGTATTTGCAACTTTGGATATCAATTATCAAAGTTGGATCCTATATGTCACTATCAAACAGTGAATGAAGCAACAGACATCGAGCCATAACTGAAAGAAAAAAACTCAAGATCTCTATATTTATGAATTGATTAAGCCTAAAGACTTAGATTTTAGTCTAAAGATTCTCCCACTATTTTGATTGAATTGGTAGCCTCTACCTCCAATCTAAGAAATTATCCTAATTTCTTAATGGGTACTAGAATCCACACAGACTGCACATGAGTCTGACTTTGGCCGACTCACCCATGTGCATCTATAGATAGGTTCTTAGCCAATTATTTTTTCAAACAATTTTTAGTAATTAATTTCACTCCAAGTAACTTTTTATTTGATTTTGGTCTTCTCTATAAGCCCTGGTTAGGTCCAACCATTAACATGATCGTACTTACAAATCCAACTACCAAATAATTAGGCCTGACATTGACCAACTAATCTGATCACTTGACAGAGAGACTCAACTAAGTCATCATATTATTGAATGATAATTTCAATAGCAAATGAATACCAAGCCTTTGGGCCTCCAATGATCATCATATTAATGGATCTGTTGGGTATAAAATACCCACAGCCGAAATCCTCGATGGAATCAACTTCGAGTAGCCGGGCTCCTCCATCGACAGCTGAACGGCTCTGCCCGGACTCCTACGGGAGCCGGGCTCCTCCATCGACAGCAGAACGGCTCCGCCCGGACTCCTACGGGAGTCGGGCTCCTCTATCGACAGCTGAACGGCTCCGCCCAGACTCCTACGGGAGCCGGGCTCCTCCATCGACAGCAGAAGAACGGCTCCGCCCAGACTCCTACGGGAGCCGGGCTCCTCCATCGACAGCAGAACGGCTCCGCCCGGACTCCTACGGGAGCCGGGCTCCTCTATCGACAGCAGAAGAACGGCTCCACCCGAACTCCTACGGGAGCCGGGCTCCTCCATCGACAGCAGAACGGCTCCGCCCGGACTCCTACGGGAGCCGGGCTCCTCCATCGACAGCAGAACGGCTCCGCTCGGACTCCTACGGGAGCCGGGCTCCTACATCGACAGCTGAACGGCTCTGCCCGAACTCCTACGGGAGCCGGCTCCTCCATCGACAGCAGAACGCTCCGCCCGGACTCCTACGGGAGCCGGGCTCCTCCATCCGGACTCCTACGGGAGTCGGGCTCCTCCATCGACAGCAGAACGGCTCCGTCCGGACTCCTACGGGAGCCGGGCTCCTCCATCGACAGCTGAACGGCTCCGCCCGGACTCCTACGGGAGCCGGGCTCCTCCATCGACAGCAGAACGGCTCCGCCCGGACTCCTACGGGAGCCGGGCTCCTCCATCGATAGCAGAAGAATGGCTCCGCCCGGACTCCTACGGGAGCCGGGCTCCTCCATCAACAGCAGAACGGCTCCGCCCGGACTCCTACGGGAGCCGGGCTCCTCCATCGACAGCAGAAGAACGGCTCCGCCCGGACTCCTACGGGAGCCGGGCTCCTCCATCGACAGCAGAACGGCTCCGCCCGGATTCCTACGGGAGCTGGGCTTTTCCATCGACAGCAGAACGGCTCCGCCCGGACTCCTACGGGAGCCGGGCTCCGACCTCAGTATCAGCTGCTGGAGCCGGACTCCACTCACGACCTCAACCGGAAGGAGGACCCCTCCCGGACTCCTACAAAGGCCGAACTCCGACCACTGTCGAGCCTCGATCAACAGATCCGCGCCCCCTGGCGGATCACAATAACAACCATGATCCTGTTCCACTTCCTGTAGCGGATTCCATGCGGCTCCGTCACCCCCTGCGGCGGACCCATTACTCTCTGACAGGCTGTGCCAACGGCCGCGATTCTGCTCCACTCCCTGCGGCAGGTGCTGCACGATCCCACTACTCGCTGACAACTAGCGGCAACGGACGTCGCTCCACTACCTGCAACGGGCCCTACGTGGCGGGCTATGACGATAGCCATGGGTCTACCCCACTATCTTTCGCAATCAATTCCCCTGACCATGGTCGGCCCACTACCATACGGTTACAAACGTCGCCATCAATCCGTTGCCTCCTCCGCCTATAAAAGGGGGACCCAGATACGTTATTCTTTAAGCTCATTTTTCCTATCTCAAAACTCTGCTAAAATCTTCGTTCGAGCACTCCATTCTTGTTGAGGCAGAGAACTGACTTGAGCGTCGGAGGGTCTTGCCGGAGCAACCCCACCTCCGGTTTAGACTTCCCTTGCAGGTCCCGACGGCGACTGCGGCTTCCCCGACTCCAGCTTCTCCGGCGCAAGCAGATTTTTGCACCAACAGGATTGGCGCTAGAGGAAGGGCGTGTGTCTTCGCAGCACCCTTGTTCTTGAAGGAGCGCTCAACGGACCCGCTTCCGGCCATCTTTTCCGGCACCCAATCCTCTTTTCCCCATCCGATACCCTCTCGCGAGGTTTCTGCACAACTACCTCCGGCTATGTTCGCCGATAAAGGGTGGCCGGGTGACCAGTCTCCGTCGGATTCCGTCAACGTCATCTCGGGGGAATCCCGGCAAGGGGCAATCAGCGCATCATCTGCATCCCTCAAGTGGCAAAAAGTTGAAGAACCCATAGCCTTCACTGAAGAAGACGCCCAGGGAGTCCAATTCCCTCATAACGACGCGGTCGTAGTTTCCTTGAACATAGCAAATTATGACGTCCGTCGCATTCTCGTCGACAATGGAAGTTCGGCCGACATCTTGTTCTACAATGCCTTTTCAAGAATGGCCACTCTTGGCGGTCATCTAAGGCCGATTTGCTCCCCCTTAATAGGGTTTACTGGTGACGCCGTTCCGACGGAAGGAATGATAGCTCTAACTGTGACCGCAGGTCAGCATCCAAAGCAGTCTAGAGCCCTGGTGAATTTTCTGGTGGTAAAGGCGCCATCTGCCTACAATGCAATTCTTGACCGACCCGGCCTCAATGCCCTCAGAGCCGTTGTTTCGACCTACCATTTGAAATTGAAGTTCCCCACCAACAAGGGGATCGAAGAAGTCCGGGGAGACCAAGCGCTGGCCAGGCACTGCTACAACATTGCCCTGCAAAGAAACGATCAAGCGGACCTCTGCCCGGTCGAAGGATTGGATGCGTGCGATGACCTCACTGAAGAGAGGGGCGGTCCAATCGAGGACCTAATACCAATTCCTTTGAATGATGGGAATGCGGAGCATGTGGTGTTAATTGGCTCCAACCTGGAGGAGGAGGTGCGGGCGCGTCTCGTGGATTTCCTCCGAAGGAATGCGGACGTTTTCGCATGGGTCCCGACGGATATGCCGGGGATCGACACAGAAGTCATGGAACATCATCTGGCGGTCGACCCTAAACATCGGCCGACAAAAGAAAAAATCTGGAGTCATGCCCCGGAGAGGCAGAAGGCAATAGCCGAGGAAGTGGATAAACTTCTCAAGGCCGGATTTATCAAGGAAGTCAATTATCCTGAGTGGATCTCCAATGTTGTCTTGGTCAAGAAAGCAAATGGCAAGTGGAGGATGTGTATCGACTTCAAAAAGCTGAATAAGGCTTGCCCAAAGGACATCTACCCCCTTCCCAGGATCGACCAACTGGTGGACGCTACCTCGGGCCATGAGCTTCTCACTTTTATGGACGCATTCTCCGGCTATAACCAGATTAGAATGGCATTGAAAGATGAAGAAAAGATAGCTTTTATCACTAATCACGGCCTTTACTGCTACAGGGTTATGCCGTTCGGCCTCAAGAACGCGGGCGCAACCTATCAGCGACTGGTGAACAAAATCTTCAAGGAGCAGATCGGTCGAAACATAGAGGTTTACGTGGACGATATGCTCGTGAAAAGCAGGTCTTCTAGAAATCATGTCGCCGACCTCGAGGAAACCTTTGGCGCTCTTCGAAAGTATAGAATGAAGCTGAACCCGACCAAATGCGCCTTTGGGGTAACCTCAGGAAAGTTCCTGGGCTTCATGGTATCGGGGCACGGGATCGAGGCCAATCCGGAGAAAATTCGCGCCATCCAAAATATGACCGCCCCAAGGTCGATCAAGGAGGTTCAGTGCCTCACGGGAAGAGTCACGGCTCTTAATCGCTTTGTCGTGAGGTCGGCCGAACGATGTTTGCCCTTCTTTCAAACCCTCAAGCAGCCGAAGAACTTCTGTTGGACCCCTAAATGCCAACAGGCATTCGAAGAATTAAAAAGCTACCTTAGCTCGCCCCCACTGCTGGCGAAACCCGAGCCTAAAGAGGAACTATTTTTGTACCTGGCAGTCTCTCCCACAGCCCTTGCAGCTGTCCTTGTCAAAGAGGAAATGAAAGTCCAGCGACCAGTCTACTACATTAGTCGCGTGTTGAGGGACGCCGAGACCAGGTATACTAAATTAGAAAAACTGACCTACGCCTTGTTGATTGCAGCTCGGAGACTCCGGCCGTACTTTCAATGGCACACGGTGATGTTACTCACCAATCAACCGATCAAGGCGATTTTGCACCGAGCTGATACCTCTGGGAGAATGGCAAAATGGGCAATCGAGCTCATAGAATTTGACATCAACTACAAACCTAGACCGGCAATAAAGGCCCAAATACTGGCGGATTTCATAGTAGAGTGCACCATCCCCGAGGAGGCCGAACCTGAGCAAAGCGGAGTTGACGACCTGAAGACTCAACCGAACTCCCCCGACGAAGAAGCCAGTTCCTCCGATCGCTTTTGGACCCTCCATGTGGACGGATCTTCCAACATGGCAAGCGTGGGTGCGGGCCTGATCTTGACTAGCCCGGAGGGAGTCATCGCGGAGTACGCTCTGCGTTTCGAATTCCCCACAACAAACAACGGAGCGGAATATGAAGCTCTGATCGCAGGATTGAGGATCTCCAGGGAGCTTGGAATAGGTCAACTCCGGGTGCACAGCGATTCCCAACTTGTGGTGGGGCAAGTTAACGGGAGCTTCGAAGCGCGGGAGGACGGTATGGCCAAATATCTTGAGAAGGTGAAGGAGTTCACCCCTGCCTTTGGCAATTTCGACATCAGACAAATTCCAAGGTCGGAGAATACCAGAGCCGATCTTCTCTCCAAACTGGCGACGTCGGCTCCGGCCGAATTGCCCAAAGGCATCCTCTTTGAAGTTTTAAAACATCCGAGTATGGAAGAACCGCGACTCGTGATGGAGATCGACCACGAGCCCAGCTGGGTCGACCCGCTGGTAACCTATCTTAGAGATGGGATTCTTCCCCAGGACGCGAAAGAGGCCCGAAAACTCCGAAATCAAGCCTCTCGGTACGTCCTTTATGAAGGCAAATTGTACAAAAGATCGTACTCCTTGCCCCTCTTAAGGTGCCTCCGGCCCTCAGAAGCTGACTACGCTTTATGGAAAGTACACGAGGGAGCTTGCGAAAGTCATTTGGGTGCCAGGTCTCTATCCCACAAGCTACTCCGCCAAGGGTATTACTGGCCAACAATGCATCATGATTCGATCGAATATGTCAAAAAGTGTGATCGATGCCAGAGATACGCCAACATCCAGAGACAACCTGCTACCGAGTTCACACCCTTGAGTGCCCCATGGCCTTTTGCACAATGGGGAATGGATATTCTTGGCCCCTTTCCCATGGCGTCCGGTCAAAGAAAATTCCTCCTTGTAGCAATCGACTACTTCACCAAATGGGTCGAGGCCGAACCACTAGCAAAAATCACAGAAGCGAAAGTGCAAGATTTCGTCTGGAAATCGATCGTGTGCAGGTTCGGTTTGCCTAGAACCCTAATCACTGATAATGGACGACAATTCGCGGGAGCCAGATTTGCTGAATTCTGTGAAGATCTAAACATCTCCCACAACTTCACATCAGTGGCCCATCCTCAGGCGAACGGCGAAGCTGAGGTAACTAACAGAACCCTTTTGCAGGGGATTAAGACAAGGCTCGAAAAAGCGAAAGAAACTTGGGCGGATGAACTTTATCATGTGCTATGGGCGTACCGAACCACCCAGAGGTTGCCTACAGGGGAGACTCCCTTTGCTTTAGCCTTTGGTACGGAAGCCGTCATCCCGATCGAGCTCAAACTCCCGTCGGCACGAATCATGGCATTCGACGAACCCCAAAACGCACAAAGTCTCAGAGCCAACCTCGACCTACTGGAAGAAAGGCGGGAGATTGCTTAGGTTCGAATGGCATCCTACAGACAGAAAGTTGCCCGATATTACAATGCCCGAGTCAAGAACAAGGCATTTAAAGCAGGAGATCTAGTGCTCCGACGAGCTGCTGTCTCACAACCACAGGGCCAGGGGAAGCTTGCCCCAAACTGGGAGGGACCTTACGAGGTCAAAGAAGTAGTTCGGCCTGGAACTTATTATCTTAAGGAGCTCGGAGGATCCGACCTCCCGCGACCGTGGAGCTCAGAAAATTTACGGATGTACTACCAGTAATTTCGTCCTAATCAAAGAATGCGTGCCCATTTGTCTTGGGATAATTCAAGCAAACTGTATTAAAAACAAGAGGGCAACCTTATAAAAGTCGAAGGCCCAGTTCTTTTAGACCGGATGGGGGGAGAGGCCTCGCAACGCCCATATGTGCCCCCACAGCCCTGTTAGGGACAGGAGGAGAACCTCGCCCTAACTTGAGCAAAGTCGAAGGTCTAGTTCTTTTAGACTGGATGGGGGAGAGGCCTCGCAACGCCCATATGTGCCCCCACAGCCCTGTTAGGGACAGGAGGAGAACCTCGCCCTAACTTGAGCAAAGTCGAAGGCCCGGTTCTTTTAGATCGGATGGGGGGAGAGGCCTCGCAACGCCCATATGTGCCCCCACAGCCCTGTTAGGGACAGGAGGAGAACCTCGCCCTAACTTGAGCAAAGTCGAAAGCCCGGTTCTTTTAGACCGGATGGGGGGAGAGGCCTCGCAACGCCCATATGTGCCCCCACAGCCCTGTTAGGGACAGGAGGAGAACCTCGCCCTAACTTGAGCAAAGTCGAAGGCCCGGTTCTTTTAGACCGGATGGGGGGAGAGGCCTCGCAACGCCCATATGTGCCCCCACAGCCCTGTTAGGGACAGGAGGAGAACCTCACCCTAACTTGAGCAAAGTCGAAGGCCCGGTTCTTTTAGACCGGATGGGGGGAGAGGCCTCGCAACGCCCATATGTGCCCCCATAGCCCTGTTAGGGACAGAAGAAAAACTTCGCCCTAACTTGAGCAAAGTCAAAAACCTGGTTCTTTTAGATCGGATAGAGGGAGAGGCCTTACAACGCCCCAATGTACCCCCACAGCCGTGTCAGGAACACGAGGAGAACCTCACGCCGGCTCGAGCAAAATGAAAGGCCCGGACTCCTACGGGAGCCGGGTTCTAACGGCAAAGAAGACTTTACCCGGACTCCTACGGGAGCCGGGTACCAACAACAAAAAAGACTTCACCCGGACTCCTACGGGAGTCGGGCTCCATCGCCGACATCAACTACAGGACAACCCCGCCCGGACTTCTACGGAAGCCGGACTTGGCCTATGACTTTAATTGCAGGAAAACTTTGCCCTGACTCTTACGAAAGCCGGGCTACTCCAACTTCAGGAGGGCTCCTCCGTTCGGACTATCAAGGGAACCGAAATTAGCCCCGACTCCAGTGGAGAAAAATCCAAGCAAAAAAGAAAAGCAAACAGTGCCCGAAAGCAACGGGAGCTCGAATCCCCGGGTTCAAGCCCTAGGAGGAATCTTGGGCCCGAAGGGCCCTAAGCAAACTTGACAAGTGGGTATTTTCGAACGGCATAAAAGCCGAAAAGGAGCTCGACTAATGACGACCCCACATGAACTGAAGAGGTCGCCGACGACCTCGGGACGACGTAGCACAGACGAAGAGAAGGAAAGGAAAATGAAGAAATTCGACGGACAACTATTTAATGCAAGATGCAGACGAGGTACCAAAATCTCTCTTTCATTTAACAAAAGTATACGTTACAGGACCCGGTGGGTCAGGGAAGAAAGAAGAAGAAAAAGAAGATACACGTCATCGCCAGTCTCGCAAGCACAGTTCGGGCAAGACGAACCGGAGGCCGCTCCGAGCTACGAACTCCTCTCTCCGTCTCTATCCTTCTCAGTCGCATTCTCTAGTGCATGTAACAGCTCTCGCCCCATCTCGCCTCATTCTGTTTCTGAAGTCCCAACCTTAGCGGGAAAGGGGTGGGATAGATCTCCGGAGGTGGTAAGGGCAACGGCGGCAGTAGTGAAGACCTGTTTCAAGAAGAACCATAGCAACTTCAGGAGCGGTGGCGACACCAGAGATGTGCCTCATCTCCGGATGCACCACGACGGCCGCCACCCAAGATGCTCCGGCAAGGTCGGCATGCGTTACTTCCACCGTCCCCGCAACAAGTTCTACTGCCCACCGTCGACGCCGACCGCCTCTGGTCTCTCGGCCCCGACGGCGTCAAGGATCCCGTCATGGCTTATGACGACTGCTCTGCCCTCTTGACCGGTATCACCCCGCCTTGCTACTCCGAAATTCGCGGGCAGAATAACTTCACCGACAGCCCCCGTTATTAAACCCCTGTTGTTGAAGGGATTCTTCCTTGGGCCCCCTTTAAAACGACGGAGATTCTCACCGGCCGCCATTCTCCTCCTCACCTTCCTCCAAGCCCTAAAAATTCCCTCAAGAACAGCCTCCCGAGTAGAGGACATGGTGCGAGGGAAGGAGACAAGGACTGGTGCGAGAGAAGCAAGACTCTCAGACGAAAGAAAAGCGCCAGGATGAAGCCACGAAGGGACTGAGGGGTTTAAATAGCCGACGGATCCTGGCACAGTTATGGCGGCGGGTATTCCTGGGCCAGCTGGTGTGTGCCACGTGTCACGCTTATCCCCTTCATCACCATCGAGGGTTGACCGCTCATAAATTCCCGTGGCACGACGCTTGGGATCGCGTTTCAACGGGGGTTTAGAAAAGACTTTTCAGGTCACCTTCACCGAAAAGCGGACTCTGGCATGCACGCATTAAATGTCAAAATATCTGGGGGCGGCAGTGTGCAGGATTCGAAGGGGCGATTCCGGCTGTGCACATCTCTCTCTGAGTGTACTTCCATCGCTTGAAATTCAAACTCGAAAGTAGGGGGACTGGTGTTGGGTATAAAATACCCACAGCCGAAATCCTCGACGGAATCGACTTCGAGTAGCCGGGCTCCTCCATCGACAGCTGAACGGCTCCGCCCGGACTCCTACGGGAGCCGGGCTCCTCCATCGACAGCAGAACGGCTCCGCCCGGACTCCTACGGGAGCCGGGCTCCTCCATCGACAGTAGAACGGCTCCGCCCGGACTCCTACGAGAGCCGGGCTCCTCCATCGACAGCAGAAGAATGGCTCCTCCCGGACTCCTACGGGAGCCGGGCTCCTCCATCGACAGCAGAATGGCTCCGCCCGGACTCCTACGGGAGCCGGGCTCCTCCATCGACAGCAGAAGAACGGCTCCGCCCGGACTCCAACGGGAGTCGGGCTCCTCCATCGACAGCTGAACGGCTCCGCCCGGACTCCTACGGGAGCCGGGCTCCTCCATCGACAGCTGAACGGCTCCGCCCGGACTCCTACGGGAGTCGGGCTCCTCCATCTCCTACGGGAGCCGGGCTCCTCCATCGACAGCAGAACGGCTCCGCCCGGACTCCTACGGGAGTCGGGCTCCTCCATCGACAGCAGAACAGCTCCGCCCAGACTCCTACGGGAGCCGGGCTCCTCCATCGATAGCTGAATGGCTCCGCCCGGACTCCTACGGGAGCCGGGCTCCTCCATCGACAGCAGAAGAACGGCTCTGCCCGGACTCCTACGGGAGCCGGGCTCCTCCATCGACAGCAGAACGGCTCCGCTCGGACTCCTACGGGAGCCGGGCTCCTCCATCGACAGCAGAAGAACGGCTCCGCTTGGACTCCCACGGGAGCCGGGCTCCTCCATCGACAGCAGAACGGCTCCGCCCGGACTCCTACGGGAGCCGGGCTCCTCCATCGACAGCAGAACGGCTCCGCCCGGACTCCTACGGGAGCCGGGCTCCGACCTCAGTATCAGCTGCTGGAGCCGGACTCCACCCACGACCTCAATCGAAAGGAGGACCCCTCCCGGACTCCTACAAAGGTCGAACTCCGACCACTGCCGAGCCTCGATCAACAGATCCGCGCCCCCGACGGATCACAATAACAACCATGATCCTGTTCCACTTCTTGTAGTGGATTCCGCACGGCTCCGTCACCCCCTGCGGCGGACCCATTACTCTCTGACAGGCTGTGCCAACGGCCGCGATTCTGCTCCGCTCCCTGCGGCAGGTGCTGTACGATCCCACTACTCGCTGACAACTAGCGACAACGGACGCCGCTCCACTACCTGCAACGGGCCCTACGTGGCGGGCTATGACGATAGCCACGGGTCTACCCCACTATCTTTCACAATCAATTCCCCTGACCATGATCGGCCCACTACCATACGGTTACAAATGTCGCCATCAATCCGTTGCCTCCTCCGCCTATAAAAGGGGGACCCAGATACGTTATTCTTTAAGCTCATTTTTCCTATCTCAAAACTCTGCTAAAATCTCCATTCGAGCACTCCATTCTTGTTGAGGCAGAGAACTGACTTGAGCGTCGGAGGGTCTTGCCGGAGCAACCCCACCTCCGGTTTAGACTTCCCTTGCAGGTCCCGACGGCGACCGCGGCTTCCCCGACTCCAGCTTCTCCGGCGCAAGCAGATTTTTGCACCAACAGGATCCATTATCACCCAACTTAATGGGAGGCTATGATCTAGTTATCCCCATAACTAGCTTATTTTATGAATTTAATAATTTAGAAGATCTAATTTATGAGTCAAAAAAAGAGAAGAGATCAACCAGTAAACCACAATCCTCCCACTGACTTCATCAAGTCATTGAATTGGATTAAGGTCATGCTGGTTAAACTGGCATCTAGATCAGTCACACTGATCAACCTTAATGATATGGTTCAACTCGAATCACTTGACGGTCTAATCAAGATATAATTCATCAAATTGGCCAAGTAAGTGAGATCAATGGGAGAGTCTGCTAAGCTTGCCTTAGATGCCATCAAAATGACTAGGTAAGCCACTCCTAATTAAAAACCATCGATCGGAATGCCAAACTTACCTTAGACATCAATTGGTTAATTAGTTTCAATTTGACCAACCTAATAATTCGGATTCAACCACTGAGCCATAATCAAGGTCCATTTGGTCTAATCAAAGACATAGACTTGACCATCTACAACTATTATATTGGTTTTAGAAAAACTCTAATTTAATCTAATTCAATATTTGGTTAAATTTAATCAATTTCTCTACGTAGTTCATTAACTCTTTAATTCTAACCTTAGGTCTAACCCAATTAAGAGGACCTGATTTAAGCTAACCCATGCCCCTATGTTTTATCCAAATGTCATTAGATCTTAAATTATAATTCTATATCTAATCGATCCTATACTTAATTCTTAATTAAGTTTCAGCATCAACATGAATTTAGATTTAAATTTGAAATAATTTTAATTTTTTATTTTATAAATAATTTATAAAAAATATTATGCAAAGATTTTTTATTCTGAAACTGGCTCGACTCAATCAACATTGAGCCGGCTACACAAGGAGATTGGGTTAACTTAGTTTGAAACTGAGTCAGCTCTGTGATTGTGCGAGCACCTCTCAAGGAGTTTCAGATCTGAAAAAATCTTGCATAATACTAAAATAAAATCAATCATAAACATCTTTTAGATCATATCTAAAATATTTATGATTTGAGATTTTATTTTTTTATGATTAAAATAATTTTAATCACATAGATTAGATATCTTACATTTCATACAACTTTGTATCACATACAACAAACCAAAAGTTTCAAGATCTAAGATTTTACAGAAAAATAAGTTCTTCCTTTAGCATTCTTCTTCATGGGATCTAATCATATAGTACCCCTACATGTCATAAGAGCACCCCATCGAATAGGAAGAGAGGGCCTTTAAACCCTTGTTGCTCCCATGACCAGATGGCCTAACAATCAACCCAATCTAAGTACTTGCTAATCGGATCATCTAATCTAATCACATATCATATATACATGAATTTAGATCTAATCTAAATAACATTAAATCTAATTATAATATTAGATCATATCTAAATCAAATCATAAATATCATATGCATGACATAAAATCAGATTTTATCAAACATCAGCACAAACTAGGACAACCTTTTCACTGTAAGGGATAAACCTTACAGCAAGATAATCTTATATCAGTTTGTACGATCCATTATTAATTAAATTTAGATCTAAATATCACATATCAAATCTAAATAAAATTAAATTTTAGATTTAATATACACATGAATCATATCATAATGAACCAAGGCTCTGATACCACTATTGAAAAATGTAGACGATTTCATGCATGTATTTTAAAATATTTTTGAATAAATTATAGTGAAAGATAATTAGATTAATCAAATTAATCTAACATGCATATGATCTAATCATCAAATTAACCTGCTTTAGGATCTATGACATGATATGTTGCATATAAAATCTAAAAAATACTGAAGATAAAATCAGCATACATGCATGCGAGTAGTAGATTACATCTACTTCTAATCTGAGTTCAGAACTCGATACTTGAGCACATATCGATGATCACCACTACTGAGAGAGATGGTAGAGAGGATCCTTATTGGTTGCTTATATTCATGTTGGAGCATGATCCTGGCTCCTCCCACGAACCTTGGGTGCAGCAGAACCAGCAACGAACAAATCTGGAGACTTCTGGACTCGATCGAAGGCCCTTGACGAAATCAGCTTGGTTGCTGTCTTCTTCGTCAGCCTTTCGTTCCAGATGAAGAATGCCTCTAAGATCACCTATATAAAATCCAAGATCTGGTGCCCAACTAGATCAGGCCTGGACTGAGGTCTTTCAATTTGTAGATCTCAAATTGGGGCATTCTAGATAGGGAAGAAGATAGATAGAACTAGACCTTGCAGATCTGTCCTGCTGCAGCCTTTCCTGTAGATCTGTTGATGGAGATCTCACCCATGCCTCAAACGACCTCAGATCAACTCCAGATCTGAGAGAAACTTGTACCAACCTCGTAGCAAGAGATTTCAAGTCTTGGACCTAATGTTTGGGTGGCTGAAAGAGAGGGAGAGGCAAATATGGTTGGCGGCACAAAGGGGGAGGGGCTCAAAACCCTAGCGCCTCCCCTGCTTTTCCTGCGTTCTATGGACCTGACGGCAAGAAACCCTAGGGTTTCTTGCTCCTGGGGCATGGAGAATAGATGAAGAAAGAGGGAGAAGAGAGAGAGAGACTTGGGAGAAAGGGTTTTCGTATTCCTTGGCTTAATCAAACCTATACAGTGCATGTATATATAAACACAGGGTCAAGTGACCCAAACCCAAAACTCTCTTGACCAACTCTATGGGAGATTAGGTTAACCCAAGCCCATGTACACCCATGACTCGACCTAATCTCACCTATCCTGGGCCCAGACCTGGCCCATAAAGAGTTGGTCCCTTGAGGCCCACATAACCTAGACCTCAAGAACCCGAAAGGCCCACAGCCTTTCAACCTAGGGCCCAACTAGCCCTAGAGCCTCCATGAAGCCCTCATGAATGATGGACCTTGGCCTTAGCCTTGGTCCCCTGGGCCTTGGGCACACCACCTGGATCACAACAATCTCCACCTTGGTGTCCCAAGGCCTCAACCAGCTCCACTCTGTCCATCAGCCGAATCAGCTCAACACATCTCTGAAAGCTGTCCCGTGAAAGTACCTTCGTAAGTGCATCAACTGGGTTCTCCTTGGTGTGTACCTTTACCAGCTCCACCTCACCATCCTCCACAAGCTCTCTGATCTGATGATACCGAATGTCGATATGCTTTGTCCTTGCATGATAGACTGAGTTCTGTGCTAATAAAAGTGTACTCTGGCTGTCATAGTGCACTCTAATGGCCTCTTGAGTAAGGCCCATCTCCGTCAACAAATTCTTCAGCCAAATTGCCTTTTTAGCTACTTCTGTCAGCCTGATATATTTCACCTCTGTAGTGGATAGGGCCGTGATAGGCTGCAGACTCGATCTCCAAGAAATAGGACCTCCATACAGGCTAAAGATGAAGCCTGTCGTAGACCTCTGGGTATCCATATCTCCATCGAAGTCTGCATCTACATAACTGCCAATCAGCCCCTGAGCCTCCCTGGACATGTCAGAGTATCCTACTGCACCTCCTCACTGTCCGTAGTAGATGCCAACTCCAACCGAACCCACCAGGTATCTGAATATCCATTTCAGAGCTCTCCAGTGCTCCCTGCTAGGCTGCGCCATGAACCTGCTAACCTGACTCACTGCATGAGCGATGTCTGACCTACAACAGACCATCGCATACATCAAACTCCCAACTCCTGAAGCATAAGGAACCGTCTCCATCTCCTAAGCCTCCACCTCAGTCTGTGGCACTATGATCTTCGAGAGTCTGAAGTGACCGGCAAGTGGCAGCTCCACCGGCTTTGCTCCCTTCATCCCGAACCTCTCTAAGACCTTCTGTATATAGCCCCCCTGAGATAGATGCAGCACCCTACGGGCTCGATCTCTGAAAATCTCCATGCCTAGGATCTTCCTTGCAGGGCCCAAATCCTTCATCTCAAACTCCCGAGATAAGGATGCCTTCAGATCCTACACAACCTTCCTGGAAAGTCCAATGCTGCGCACATAGGAGTCGAACCACTTGTACCATTGCCTCGGCGACTGCTTCAGCCCGTACAGTGACTTCTGCAACAAACAAACCTTTCCCTCTGATCCTGGATCCCTAAAATCGGGTGGCTGCTCCATGTAAATCCTTTCCTTCAAATGCCCATGGAGGAACGCTGTCTTCACATCCATCTGCTCCAGCTCTAAATCCTAAGCTGCTACAATGCTCAGCAACACTCTGATGGAAGTATGTCTGACGACGGGAGAGAAGACCTCGCTGAAGTCGATGCCTTCCTTCTGAGAGTATCCCTTGGCCACTAACCTCACCTTGAATCTGATACCTCCCTGCTCTAAAGGCCCTTCCTTGCGACTGTAGATCCATTTGCAGCCAATGGGCCTCTTCCTCTGTGGCAACTACACCAATCGCCACGTCTGGTTCTGGTGGAGAGACTGCATCTCCTCAGACATCACCTGGACCCATCGCTCTATGTCCTGGCTCTCAATAGCCTCCTGATACATATATGGGTCTTCATTCATTGTCACCAGGGCATATGACAGCGTCTCCTCGAAGCCATATCGGTCCGATTGCCTGATGGTCCTCTTGGGCTTGTGTAGGGCAACACTGATATCAGTCCTCGGTCCAGCTCGCTCTTGCTGGACCTCTCCACCTCGATCATCTGTCTGAGTCCTCTCCACCTGTGGAGACACCTTAGGTAGGTTCTCCACCCGAATGTCATGTCCTCCCATAGTACCTGCAAGAGGCAAAATCAAAGAGGTAAGCTGTCCAGCAGCGCCCTGCTGGACCTCCTCCTACTCCTACTGCTCCTCCATGCCTGCTCACCTCCGTAAGACTGACTCCTCATCAAAAGTCACATCCCGACTAATGATGACCTTCTTTTCCAAGGGATCCCACAGCCTGTATCCCTTAACTCCTCGCGGATAGCCTAGAAACACCATCTTGCGTGATCTGGTGTCTAGCTTGCTCCGCTCACCAGCTCCAATGTGCACATAGGCCGTGCACCCAAATACCCATAGATGGCCCAGCCCAACTATCCTCCCAGACCACACCTCCTCTAGAAGCCTGCCATCCAACCTGGTGTGAGGTGACCGATTGACCAAGTAACCCGCTGCATCAACTGTGTCAACCCAGAATGCCTTTGGAAGCCCTGCTTGCAGCCTCATGCATCATGCCTTTTCCAAAAGTATTCTGTTCATCCTCTCGGCAACCCCATTCTGCTGTGGAGTCCCCTTAACTGAGAAGTGTCTCCTAATCCCACACTCCTCATAGTAATCCTGAAACTCTCAGCTGGTGTACTCCCCGCCATTGTCTGACCTCAGACACTTCATGCTCCTCCCCTGCTCCTTCTCCACCTCAGCTCTCCAGATCTTGAACTTGGTGAAGACCTCTGACTTCTCTCTCATGAAGTAAATCTAGAGTTTTCTTGAGAAATCATCAATCAGGGTCATGAAGTATCTGACCCCATTCCTAGCTGAAATTGGGGCTGGTCCCCACACATCCGTGTGTACTAACTCCAGAGGGGCTGCATTGCGGATTGTACTGATGTTGAACTGAACTCTCCTCTGCTTTTCCATCTGGCAAGGCTCACAGATCTCCCCTGTAGCACCATCCTCCAGATTAGAGATGAGTCCTCTCCTGCTCAACTCCCTCAGCCCCTTGTCACCCATGTGGCCTAGACGGTAGTGCCATATCCTGTAAGCCCCCTGCTGGTCCTGTGCTGCAACTGCTGCATCAGACTCTTCGGTCATCACAGATCCCTCCATGCGATAGAGATTATTGTCCAACCTCCTGCCTCTCATCACCACCATAGCTCCATTGGAAATGTTTAATACTCCGCTTCTAGCCCTACTGCTGAAGCTGTATCCACTGCGCTCCAAGTAGCCTAGTGACACCAGATTCTTTTCCAGCTTCGGGACGTGCTTTACATTTGTCAATATCCTCACAATCCCATCAAACATCCTCACCCTGACTGTCCCTATCCCAGCCACCTTGCAAGGATGATTGTCACCTAGAGTCACTGATCCCTCATCTGTCTTGGTGTATGTCGCAAACCAAGACCTGTGTGGTGTGTAGTGATGTGAGCATGTAGAGTCTAGTGTCCACTCCTCTGTGTAATGCCTGTGACTATCTGATACCACAAGTAGATCATCCTCCACCTGCTACCCAGCAACTGCACTCACTGATTTTGAGCCACTTCTTTCTCCCTTCTTGCTCTTCCATAGTGGACATTCTCGCTTGAAGTGCCCGAACTCGTTGAACTTGAAGTATTTCATCTCTTTCTTTCCCTTCCTGGACTTGGACCGCCCCCTGGACTTGCTTCTGCCTCTACCTGTCCTCTCCCCTA
Organism: Elaeis guineensis; assembly: GCF_000442705.2. Classification (NCBI taxonomy): domain Eukaryota; kingdom Viridiplantae; phylum Streptophyta; class Magnoliopsida; order Arecales; family Arecaceae; genus Elaeis; species Elaeis guineensis. The sequence goes on along the minus strand of NC_026000.2, from coordinate 40,364,061 downwards.
CTGCCAAACCCTCCTGGGGAGCCTAATCTCTGGTCAATTTTTTTCTTTGCTCATTAGACCTCAGCACCGAGACCATGTCCTCATATTCCAGAGTCTCCTTATCGTAGAGCAGTGTAGTCACCAAAGAGTCATATGATCTTGGCAGTGAACACAAAAGCAACAGGAACTTGTCCTCCTCATCCAGCTTCACCCCGATATTCATCAACTTCATGCACAATTGGTTGAACCTCTAAATGTGGCCAATCACATCAGATCCCTCCTGTATCTGAAGACTGTACAACCTCTTCTTCAGCATCATCTTATTGCACATATTCTTCCCCATATATATGGTGTGCAACTTCGATCAAAGGCCCTTCGAGGTCTTTTCTTCCAGCACCGAATACAACACCGCATCCGCCAAACATCCTCTGATCACCGAGCATGCTTTCTTCTCCAATGATGCCCACTGTCTATCTGTCATTCCCTCAGCCTTCTCATCCAAAGCCTGATCCAAATCTGCTTGCACCAGAAGATCCTCCACCCGAATTTTCCACATAAAAAAATTTCTCTTGCCATCAAACTTCTCAAAATCGACCTTCATATTGCTGCCCATGACTGGATCCAAGCCAAACAAGCAATATAAAATCAAGAAGTATAAAATATACCTTGATGGTATCTTGCTGAAAATTTTCAGCACTTGGGTTCTTTAACTTCTAGTGCTTGGAACCGCTTCCTCACCACTGTGGCTCTGATACCAACTATTGGAGCATGATCCCAGCTCCTCTCATGGATCTTGGGTGTAGCAGAACCAGCAACGAACAAATCTGGAGACTTCTGGACTCGATCGAAGGCCCTTGACGAAATCAGCCTGGTTGCTGTCTTCTTCGTCAGCCTTTCATTCCAGATGAAGAATGCCTCTAATATCACCTCTAAAAAATCCAAGATCTGGTACCCAACCAGATCAGGCCTGAACCGAGGTCTTCCAATTTATAGATCTTGAATCAGGGTATTCTAGATAGGGAAGAAGATAGATAGAACCAGACCTTGCAGATCTGTCCTGCTGCAGCCTTTCCTGTAGATCTATTGATGGAGATCTCACCCACGTCTCAAACAACCTCAGATCAACTTCAGATCTGAGAGAAACTTGTACCAACCTTGTAGCAAGAGATTTCAAGTCCTGGACCTGATGTTTGGGTGGCTGCAAGAGAGGGAGAGGCAAATATGGTTGGCGGCACAAAGGGGGAGGGGCTCAAAACCCTAGCACCTCCCCTGCTTTTCCTGCATTCTATGGACCTGATGGCAAGAAACCCTAGGGTTTCTTGCTCCTGGGGTATGGAGAATAGCTGAAGGGAGAGGGAGAAGAGAGAGAGAGACTTGGAAGAAAGGGTTTTTGTATTCCTTGGCTTAATCAAACATATACAGTGCATGTATATATAAACACAGGGTCAAGTGACCCAAACCCAAAACTCCCTTGACCAACTCTATGGGAGATTAAGTTAACCCAAGCCCATGTACACTCATGACTCGACCTAATCTCACCTATCCTGAGCCCAGACCTAGCCCATAAAGAGTTGGTCCCTTGAGGCCCACATAACCTAGACCTCAAGAACCCGAAAGGCCCACAGCCTTTCAACCTAGGGCCCAACTAGCCCTAGAGCCTCCATGAAGCCCTCATGAATGATGGACCTTGGCCTTAGTCTTGGTCCCCTGGGCCTTGGGCACACCACCTAGATCACAACAAGTCAGACATGCATTCAGCTTCTATGAGAAATCTACTCGAAGCTCCAATCTGATCGGTCTTTTCGAGAGTGTTAGTTCGTGCGAAGACCTTCTTCTTAGCTGATTTGGATCATTTTTTTAAATATTTGAAAGTTTTTCAAAAATTAAAGGTGGACTTTTGGAAAAGATGAAAAGATAGAAGAAAGATGGAGAGAAAAATAATTTTCTCTTATTTTTCTCTCTTCCCAAACCCAAAGGACCAAAAATCTATAATTCAGGTTTTTGCACACACACCAAGAGAAGAGGATCCTCCTCTATTTTTTCACATCAAAAACTCTTGCCACAAGACCCTCAATGTGTAGAGCACTCTCTCTACTCTCTTACACACACAAAAGAGAGAAACAAACCCCTTTTTATAGGTGTGTAATAAGTTGGGTGAAGAGTCCTAAGGATCTTGGACTCTACTAAGATGTCATCTCCCTTCATAATTCCATATCCCAAAATATGTCAAAAAAATATGGGATACCCCTTTCTATATTTTTTTATGGTAAATCAATTCTCCAACTAATCTCTTACAAAAAATCTCCTTAAAATGTCACACATATAAGGATAAAAAATAAGTTGGCGTGGAGAGGTGATTTGGGTAAGAACAGATTCTCCTGATAAGAAATATTTTGAAATCTAATTTTAGAATATTTCTTTTATTAAAACTAAATTAAATTTGAATGTGAGATAGAGAAGAGAAAGGACTCTTTGGTGTTAAAAAATATCACATAAAAACTATTTGTGTGTGAGGATATATGGCATCAAAGTGAGAGGTGCATGGAGAGAAGAGTCCTATTCCAATAAGGACTCTTAATTTTCTTATTTGAATCCAACCCAAATCACATCTGATTTAGCCCAAATAAATTATATGAAATCTAACCTAATTAAGTTCATAAATTTTTAATCAAATCTTCATAAAATTAAAAATTTATTGAATCAAAATTCTGATCAAAACAGGGATAATTCTCTTTTAACAATTAGGTCATCTCATAATATAATTGGATCAAACCTAATTGAATCTAATTCAATTATATTTTATTTAATCCTCTTCACTCAATCAATTAAGATAATTAGCAATCTAATTACTAATTAATTCTTTATCAATTCACTAATATTTGATGAATTAATTTATTATAACTTTTGTATAAGGTTAACCATCAATCGAATTGACGATTAAGTCTTTGAATGATTCTCAATCATTAATCAGCCACATGATTAGTCAGAAACTTCTTTTGAGTGTGACCGCATAGGTTCGAACCTAAGTTGGTAGCACAAAAATAACTTTATGAACTAATCAATATAACTATCTAGCAATAATGACCCAATATTCGGATAGGTCGAATGAAGGTGAAGCAACATTCAAGAACCTATTGGTGTATGGTTATCGTATAATTCATCCCTTTGACCCTAATGCTCGAGGACAACCTCAGATTTAACTGTCAATCCTAGATAAGTCATCCACATTATATTTTAATCTTTTTTAAATCTATCACATGGATTATCCGAGCTCATGTTTTGCTAAATTGAAATACACTGATGCATATCTTCTACTAATTCGGAGGGGTCAATCCCATCTTGACTCATGCCTGACTTGATAAGTACTTGACTGCACCCAAAAATTTTTTATCATTGAATTAAAAACCCAGTTAGTCCAGCATCAAAGTATAGTGAGTTGCTTGTAAGTCATTGTGGTAATCTCAGATCGGAGAGACACTTATACCCATACCCTTCGCGAGCTACCCTTGATAGCAGAGTGCTTCACAGTTGGTCATATTCAATTACAATGTACTCCTACATCTCATCTGCATATCATACCAGTGTCTCTATACCATTTGGTTACGAGGACAACCAACGTATATGGCACACAATAATCTATGCTTGATATCGCTATCATCCTAGTAATAGTGTATCGTTTGATCGCGAACCAATTTAAAGACTGCGATAAATCCTCCTTTATCGTTCAAAGTAGTATTGGGAATAGTGTTCCAAAGCCAATCGTTAGCCTGTTGACGATTGTGCTCATTCTTGTATTAATATATAAATTATATATAAATAAAAGTTATTTTGATATTTTTCATCACAAATTATTTCATCTTCTAATGAACTCCTGTGTTGTGGTGAAGTCCTTAGGACTATTTAGACTCGACAAAGGAGGATTTGTCGTTTAGTCCTTAAACTTATTCACGACAAAATGATACATTGTTACCAAGGACGATAACGTTTATCAAGCATAGGTCGTTGTGTGCCATATGGATTGGTTGTCCTCTTAACCAAGGAGTGTGGAGACACTGGTATGGCATACAGGTGAGATGTAAGGGTACATCTGCACTGAATGTGACCGACTCTGAAGCTTTTTCTGCTGTCAAGATTTATCCCGATGGGATATGGGTATAACTGTCCCTCCGACCTGAGACCGCCATGGTGACTTGCAAGCAACTCACTGCACTCAGGCACTGGACTACCTGAATTTCTAATTCAAAGACGGAAGGATACTAGGTGTAGTCAAGTACTTGACTTGTCGGTGCGTGTGTCAAGATGGGATTGACCACTCCAGTTCAGGAGCTGTGTACAATCGTGTTTCAATTTAGCAAAACCTTGGCCAGAGTAGTCCTAGTGAGGAGTCACAGGACTGTTTGAGTTGAGCACAATTCGGATGATTTAATCAGGATTGACAGTTTAACCCTGAGTCATCCTAAACACAGGGGTCAAGGGATGAATTATATAGTAACCATATTCGCATAGGTTCTGAGTGTTGCAATTGCGACTATTCGATCTATCCGGATATTGGGTACCATTGCTAGATGGTCACTTCGATTAGTACAAGAATTGGTTCCTGTGCTATCGGCTTAGGTTCGAACCTGCGGGGTCACACACATTAAAGGTTCCTATCTGATCTGATGGCTGGTGAAGAGTCTTAATACTCGTGAACTTTGAGTCCTACATATCTGAAACTCTGTGATCAAGAATCAGGATTCTCTAATCACGAGTTCCACATATTTTGGGTACCGGGGTCAAGAGTCCCACTGGTTTGGGACTTTTTGATTAGGATTTCATATCGATGGACTCTGATGCCCGATTGCCCATCGAATTTGGACTCAGTATTTATGAGAAGTTTAATTAGTGATTTGATTACTAATTAACTCAATTTTATTGAGTAATTATTTTTGGATCAAGTCCAATTGAATTGGATTCAGTTGGGTTTGACCCGATTAGGTTAAGTGTTGACCTAATCACCAAGGTGGTTTGTGTTGGGTGGATGTCTGGCCAGAACACCACCTCTCAAGATCCTTTCAATACCATGCGATGCAGCAGGAAGAAAGAAGAAATAAAATAAAAGAAAAATAATCAAAATACGTGGATCAGCCACAAAAGGGCTCGCCTCCACGGGGCATGCAAACTTCACTATGAAAAAAAAAATTTATAAGAGGAGACCTCACCCTCAACCCTTGTACACCCAATTCTCTCTCACTAGAAGTTCTCCGCACAAAAGCTCTCTCTCTCTTGGAAGACCCTCCTGAACCCGTGAAGTGCCTGGCGACCGCTGTCCAGGAGCCTCCTGCTCATTCTCTCTCAACGCTTTCGCCTTTCTCTTCTCTTGGGTTCCGTATGGGCTTCGTACGATGTGAAAAACTGATCCACACCCTTTACTGTTCATCCACAGGCCTTTTAAAGGGTTAAAACAGGGTTTAAACCTAATTAGATTAGGTTTAAGAGTTCTAAACAAGCCAAATCAACCTCCTGAACCATCGGATCGTCACCGGAAACTCCCTGGGCCGTCCGATCGTGATCGATCTATGAAATAGTGCCGTGGACCACGTGAAACATGTGGAAAATGACCACGCGGTCCACAGGCCCAATCGTGGACCGCCCGATCCACGGTGGACTGGAGAACAGGGCCAGTAGGCCGCCTGGAACGGCCCATTCCCGCGTGCGGGCCTGCACGTGCCTGGGCTGCGTGCCCGTCTGGGCCGCGCGCCAGGCTGGGCTGCGCACCTGCCTGGGCCGCCCACCCGCATGGGTCGCGCATCCCACGCACCGCCGCCTGCGATCGTGCCACTGCCGCCCGTCGTCGGTCACCGGCGGTCCTCCACCACCTCGAATCTCATGCCGACTTCAAAAGCTCGTATCTCCTCCATCTGAGCTCCATTTTGGGTGATCTTGGTCTCGTTGGACTCCATTTTTTACCACAAACCTCGCTGTAGGCTCAATGTGGACTGAATCTTGAAGCATCAAATCCTAACAATCTTCACCTCGACTCGATATTCGGCCTCCTCCAAACTCTGAGAGCTTCTGGATCTCCGCACCCCCATGCCCTGGGGCAATCGTCTGCTGATCATGGATGGACACACATGGGAGTCGAGCCAGGCTGCTCGATCCCATCTCCATCGTATGCTGTGCTCCTCCTGACCTGAGACCTGCTCAGGGCATCATCCTACAGCAATAGGAATCTCACCTTGCGACGTCGCCTCTCGTCCTCTCGAGTCTCCTGTCTCGTGCCCGATCCGCCTCCTGGAGCTCCACCTCACTCTGGACTCCACCTGGCTCCCGAAGCTCCACCTCACATTGGGCTCCCCGCTAGGTAATAATGTCTTCTGCTCCCCTTCTTCCCCTCCAGCACAATCCTATCGCCGCGTAACACCCTCAGGATTCCTCCACCAGCTACCATCCTGTAGCCTCTCGAATCCAGTCTGCTAAGTGAGATAAGATTCTGCCTGAAATCGGGTATATATCGGACCTCCCCCAATCTCCTCACTGCACTATCATGTGTCCTCCAGCTGACCGTCCCAATGCCTCTGATCGCACAACTCGATCCATCCGGCAGATATACAGTGCCCTCACTGTTCTCCAGGGAGTCAAACTGCTCCTCTCTGCAACACACATGATAGGGGCATGCAGAATCTAATATCCACTGCTGGGAAGAAGTAGATACCTCATTCTGGAGTATCACCGCGGTGACCTCATCCATCTTGATAGTGCTCTTTCCCAATAGAAGAGCAGTCACCAAGGACTCGTACGAAGGAGGAAGCGATGCCAGCAAAACCAGCGCCCTGGTCTTCTCCTCAATGTTCTCGCCAATGCTGAGGAGGTCGATGAGGATCTTCTGAAAGTGGCTCAAATGCTCCTGCATGCTCTATCCCTCAGTCATCCACAGTTAGTAAAACTGCCTCCAGAAGAAAAGAGTATTGGTGAGAGACTTCGTCATGTACAACTCCTCGAGCTTCGACCACAGCACCGTCGGAGAAGTCTCGCTCAGCACATGGATCACCAACTCATCCATCAGGTACATGCAGATGGTACTCACCGCCTGCATCTGTAGCCATTTCCAATCTCGCACCTCCATGGTGGTCGGCTTCTCATCGCACAAGAGAGCATCGATCAACCCCTGTTGGATGAGCACGTCCTTCACCCTTACCTGCCATAAGAAAAAATTGCTCTTACTATCAAACTTGTTGATCTCTATCTTGATTGTTTCTGTTTTCTCCATCTTCAGTCTTGCTCACCACCACTGCAATCTGTATCCTTGTATCGCCTTGCTCTGATACCACTTGTTGGGTGGATGTCTGGCCAGGACACCACCTCTCAAGATCTTTTCAGTACCACGCGATGCAGCAAGAAGAAAGAAGAAACAAAATAAAAAAAAAATAATCAAAATACGTGGATCAGCCACAAAAGGGCTCGCCTCCACGGGACATGCAAACTTCACTATGAAAAAAAAATTTTACAAGAGGAGACCTCACCCTCAACCCTTGTACACCCAATTCTCTCTCACTAGAAGTTTCCCTCACAAAAGCTCTCTCTCTCTTGGAAGACACCCCTGAACCCCTGAAGTGCCTGACGACCGCTGTCCAGGAGCCTCCTGCTCCTTCTCTCTCAGCGCTTCCACCTTTCTCTTCTCTTGGGTTCCGTACGGGCTTCGTACGACATGAAAAATCAATCCACACCCTTTACTGTTCGTCCACAGGCCTTTTAAAGGGTTAAAACAAGGTTTAAACCTAATTAGATTAGGTTTAAGAGTCCTAAACAAGCCAAATCAACCTCTTGAACCATCGGATCATCATCGAAAACTCCCTAGGCCATCCGATCATGATCGGTCCATAGAATAGTGCCGTGGACCGTGTGAAACGTATGGAAAATGCCCACGCGGTCCACAGGCCCAACCGTGGACCGTCCGATCTGCGATGGATCGGAGAACAGGGCCAGTAGGCTGCTTGGGCCGGCCCGCTCCCGCGCTCGGGCCTGCGCACACCTGGGCCGCGCGCCCGCCTGGGCCGCACGCTAGGCTGCGCCACGCGCCCACCTGGGCCGCTCGCCCGCATGGGTCGTGCGTCCCGCACGCCGTCGCCTACAGCCGCGCCGCTGCCGCCCACCACCGACCGCCGGTCGCCTGTGGTCCTCCGTCGCCTCGAATCTCATGCCAAATTCAAAAGCTCGTATCTCCTCCATCTGAGCTCCGTTTCGGGGATCTTGATCTCGTTGGACTTCGTTTTTCATCGCAAACCTCACTGTGGGCTCAATGTGGACTGAATCTTGAAGCATCAAATCCTAACAATCTCCACCTCGACTCGATATTCGGCCTCCTCCAAACTCTGAGAGCTTCTGGATCTCCTCGCCCCCATGCCCTGGGGCAATCGCCTACTGATCATTGATGGGCAAACATGGGAGTCGAGCCAGGCTGCTCGATCCCATCTCCGTGGTATGCTGTGCTCCTCCTGACCTGAGACCTGCTCAGGGCATCATCCTGCAGCAATAGGAATCTCTCCTTGCGATGTCACCTCTCGTCCTCCCGAGTCTCTTGTCTCATGCCCGATCTGCCTCCTGGAGCTCCACCTAGCTCCCGAAGCTCCACCTCACACTGGGCTCCCCGCCAGGTAATAATGTCCTTTGCTCCCCTTCTTCCCCACCAGCACAATCCTATCGCCGCATAACACCCTCAGGATTCCTCCACCAGCTACCATCCTGTAGCCTCTCGAATCCAGTCTGCTAAGTGAGATAAGATTCCGTCTGAAATCAGGTATATATCGGACCTCCCCCAATCTCCTCACTGCACCGTCATGTGTCCTCCAGCTGACCGTCCCAATGCCTCTGATCGCACAGCTCGATCCATCCGGCAGATATACAGTGCCTTCTCCAGGGAGTCAAACTGCTCCTCTCTGCAACACACATGATAGAGGCATGCAAAATCTAATATCCACTGCTGGGAAGAAGTAGATACCTTGTCAGATATCTCCAGGACATCTCCATCTAAATCGCTGTCGGTCGTCGCTACAGCAGCCACCGTCTGATTTTTAAGTTGAGGGCAATCTCTGGCTAGATACCCTAACTCCTCACACTGGTAACACCTGATTTTGCTCAAGTCCCTCTTGGACTTGGACCGCCCTCGTTGCAATCTCCTGTCGCTCTGTCTACTGCCTTCTGCTCTTCCAGAAGCCACCAAAGCTGAGCTACCGCCACCTAAACTCGAAGCTGGGTTCTCCCTCCTGAGAACCTCATTCTGGAGTATCGCCATAGTGACCTCATCCATCTTGATAGAGCTCTTCCCCACTAGATGAGTAGTCACCAAGGACTCGTACGAAGGAGGAAGCGATGCCAGCAAAACCAGCACCCTGGTCTTCTCCTAAACGTTCTCGCCAACGTTGAGGAGGTCGGTGAGGATCTTCTGAAAGTGGCTCAAATGCTCCTGCACGCTCTGTCCCTCAGTCATCCACAGTTGGTAAAACTGCCTCCAGAAGAAAAGAGTATTGGTGAGAGACTTCGCCATATACAACTCCTCGAGCTTTGACCATAGCACCGTCGGGGAAGTCTCGCTCAGCACATGGATCACCACCTCATCCGCCAGGTATATGCGGATGGTACTCACTGTCTGCATCTGTAGCCATTTCCAATCCCGCACCTCCATGGTGGTCGGCTTCTCATCGTACAAGAGAGCATCGATCAACCCCTGTTGGATGAGCACGTCCTTCACCCTTGCCTGCCACGAGGAAAAATTGCTCTTAGTATCAAACTTGTTGATCTCCATCTTGATTGTTCCTATTTTCTCCATCTTCAATCTTGCTCACCACCACTGCAATCTGCGTCCTTGTACCGCCTTGCTCTGATACCACTTGTTGGGTGGATGTCTGGCTAGGACACCACCTCCCAAGATCTTTTCAGTACCACGCGATGTAGCAGGAAGAAAGAAGAAATAAAATAAAAAAAAAACAATCAAAATACGTGGATCAGCCACAAAATGGCTCACCTCCACGGGGCATGCAAACTTCACTATGAAAAAAAAATTTACAAGAAAAGACCTCACCCTCAACCCTTGTATACCCAATTCTCTCTCACTAGAAGTTTTCCTCACAAAAGCTCTCTCTCTCTTGGAAGACCCCCCTGAACCCCTGAAGTGCCTGGCGACCGCTGTTCAGGAGCCTCCTGCTCCTTCTCTCTCAGCACTTTCGCCTTTCTTTTCTCTTGGGTTTCGTACGGGCTTCGTACGGTGTGAAAAACCGATCCATACCCTTTACTATTCGTCCACAGGTCTTTTAAAGGGTTAAAACAGGGTTTAAACCTAATTAGATTAGGTTTAAGAGTCCTAAACAAGCCAAATCAACCTCCTGAACCGTCGGATCGTCACCGAAAACTCCCTGGGCTGTCCGATCACGATCGATCCATGAAATAGTGCCGTGAACCGCATGAAATGCATGGGAAATGCCCATGCGGTCCACAGGCCCAATCGTGGACTGCCCGATCCATGGTGGACCGGAGAACAGGGCCAGCAGGCCGCCTGGGCCGGCCCGTTCCCGCGCGCGGGCCTGCGCGTGCCTGGGCCGCGCGCCCGCCTAGGCCGCCCGCCCGCATGGGTCGCACGTCCCGCACGGGCCTGGGTCGCATGTCCCTCGCACCGCCGCCTGCGGCCGCTCTGCAGCCGCCGGCCGCCGATCGCCGGCGGTCCTCCACCACCTCGAATCTCGTGCCAACTTCAAAAGCTCGTATCTCCTCCATCCGAGCTCCGTTTTGGGTGATCTTGATCTCGTTGGACTCCATTTTTTGCCGCGAATCTCACTATGGGCTGAATCTTAAGATATCAAATCCTAACAGTTTGGTCCCTGATCTGATCTGATCAAGTCCAATTGAATTGGATTCAGTTGGGTTTGACCCGATTAGGTTAAGTGTTGACCTAATTGCTAAGGTGTTTTGGTCACTGATTTGATTAGGGGTTGGACTTAGTCAATTATTGATTTGATTAAGATTTTATTGAGCCTAATTAAGCCTAATTAAGTTAGGTTTAACTTAGTCTAATTGTGCCTAACCTATTTTGATTAGGTTGGCTCATTTAGGTTGAAACCACTTTGACCTCATCTCCCTGCGCCACCTCACTTATCTGCACCCATTTGAATTCAGGAGAAACAACTTCTCATAAATTTTCTCCCATGCAGAAGCCTTCCCACACCCTCCCTTGTGCGCCATTTATCAAGATAAAGATTGGTTTGTTGGCCATTCAAATTCAAAGGATGTTTGAATTTGAATAGACAACTAATCCATGTGCCACCCACCTTATCTTGTGCACCATTTAATCTACACGAGAAAGAGTTTCTCGTGTAAATTCTTCATGCACAAAGAACCCATGCCTCCTCTCTTCTCTCGCCCAGAGTGGATAAGGATGGGTTGGTTTGTATTTGAATTCAAATTCGATTTGAATTCAAGTGAGCAACCACCTATCTTTATCCTCTCACACGGATAAGACGCGTCTTGCATTGTTTTAAAAGAGAAGAGAAGGTGGGGCGTGCATAGAATTTTTTTGAGAGAGAATAGTGGGTGCGAGGAAGCCTTGTGCGTGAGTTGGAAATTCAAAAACTTTCGAGAGAAAAGAAAAGAAAAGAAACAAAAGTGGGTGCAGGGTTTTCAGTGAGTACCCTAGGGTTTCTACCTGGGGTTTGAGAAGTGAGAAGGTGAGCTACGAGTGTCGTGAGCCCACCAAACTTCAGGGAGAGCTTCATCAACTTCTCAAGCACCTTTGTTGATGATTCAGAGAATTCGAGGAGTCGGCAGACATCGATCGAAGGAGTTCGATCAGCATCGGCCGTCGAAATGGTTCTGTGATGAACTAGCATTCATGAGGAGCCGATCAGACCGAAAACTTCATGTGGATGATCCACAGAGGTCAGAAATACTGTGTGGCTGTATTGCAATAATCAGACCCTTCTGACGGTGATCAATTTACGATGATCGACTATCCACATGAAGGTAATGTATTGTGAACACATAACAGTAAAATATTTACTGTAGAAGTTGAAATTTCAAATTTAAATGTATGCTATGTATATCATATTTAGATCCTTGTGTAGGGTTAATACATGTTAGTTAATTAGATTAATTAACAATTTTCACTGTAAAATTATAATTTTGAAAAAGTTTTAAAATTACCATTTTACCCCTGCACTAAAATTCACTTCAAATGGTATTAGAGCAGGTTTTAAAATATGATATACATTTACATGCGTAGATTAAATAGTAATCTAAAAGTTTAAATTTAAAATTTAAAATTCAAAATTTAAAATTTGAATTTTAAAATTTGTTCAAAATTCAAAAATTTGAAATTCAAATTTTGAAATTTGAATTTTGAAATTTGAAATGCAAAATTCAAAATTCAAAAATTTAAAATTCAAATTTTGAAATTTAAAATTTAAAATTTGTTTGAAATTTCAAATTTGAAATTCAAATTTTAAAATTCAAAATTTGAAATTTGTTTGAAATTTAAAATTCAAAATTTGAAAGTTAAAATTTAAAATTTAAATTTTATAATTGGTACATTTAGATATACTTGATCCAAGTAGCAAGTAGTCTAATTGGGTTGGTTGCCATGGTCGTCCAGTCATAAGAGAAAAGAAGGATTTAAAGGCCCTCTCCTCCCATTCGATGGGGTTCTCCTATGGCGGTAGGGGTGTCGATGCGATTATATCCCATGTAGATGAAGCAGCGAAAGAACTTTATTGTAAAGGTTCAATTATAAAATTTATCATGAATGTGTTAGATTAGATCTAAAGAAATATTCATGATTTATTTTGATTGAGTTATTTTCTATTATGTAATTAGCAATAGGATTGCTGTTTATGAAATGTGCTGATCCGTTTGTGAAATGAGTCAACACATTTGGTGAATAAAAAATAAAACCTTTCAAATTTAAAAATTATTTTCAAAATATCAAACCTTGACCCATCAGCCCAAATACTTAATTAAAAGAATTAAGTGTTGTCTAGTTGGTCTAAAATTATGAATTAAGACCTAAGACAATTGCATAAATTTGTGGGTCAATGGGTTAGATGGATTAGGTCCATAATTGGGTTAGACCTAAGGTTAGCTTAAAGAAATGGACTAAATTAGAGTAATTGGTCAAATCTAATCAAAAGTTGAATTAGATTAGGTCAAGGACACTCTAGACTCAACTCCAATAGTTGTAGTTGAATGGGTCCATGTCTTTAACTAGACCAAGATGGACTTAATTCATGGCAACGCGGTGGAACCCTATTTACTAAGTTGATCAAATTAAAACTAATGAACCGGTTGGTGTCTAAGATAAGTTCGGCAGTCTGACCAGTGGTTTTTAAGTGGGAGCTACTCGCATTGATTCAATCTCTGATGAGTTAATGGCATATCCTCACCACTGATCTCACTTACCTAGCCAACCTGGTGAGTTATGTTTTGATTAAATCACTTGGTGATTAGGACTCACCCATGTCATTAGGTAAATCAGTGTGACTGATTTAAGTGCTCCTAATGTCGGCTTTAATTAAATCATTTTTAATCTAACTTGGTGAAGTCAATGGGAGGATTGAAATTGGCTGGTTAATTTTTTCTCTTCTATCCTTTAATAAAGTCCTCAAAAATTATTAGGTCCCTAAAAATGATTAAGTTATAGTGATAACTAAGTCATTGCCTCCCATTGAGTGATAATGAGTCCATTAGTTTAATAATCACTGGAGGCCCAAAGGCCTGGTGCTTATTGACTAATGAAATTATCATTCATAATATGATCATTTGGTTGAGTCTTTTTGATGGTGGTCAGATTGGCCGGCCAAAGTCGGGCCTGATCATTTATTGGTCCAATTCACCAAATCAAGTCATGTTAATGGTTGGACCTAACCAGATCTTTTCAGTGGAGGCCAAAGCCTACTGATTAGGTTCTGGGGTAAAATTAATTACTGAAAGTTGTTTAGAGAAACAACTGGTTATGAACCTACCCATAGATGCACATGGGTTGACCAACCAAAGTTGGGCTCATGTGTGGTCTGTGTGGATTCTAGTACCCACTAAAGAATTAAAGTAATTCCTCGAATTGGAGGTTGAGGCTACCAGTTCGTAAAAATACTGGGAGAAACTTTAGACTAAAGTCCAAGTCTTTAGTATTAATAATTTATGTACTAATAAAAATCTAATTTTTCTTTATGCAGCTATGGCCACTACCCTATCGCTCCGGTCATTATTAGATAATGACAAGCTCATGGGACCTAATTTCGATAGCTGGTATCGAAAATTGAAAATCATCCTTGAGCATGAACGGATCCTTTATATAGTAACGGATCTGGCACCTGAGGAGCCAGCCCCGAAAGCTAAAGGGACAGTCCGAGACACTTCTCTTCTCTCACCCAGAGTGGATAAGGATGGGTTGGTTTGCATTTGAATTCAAATTCGATTTGAATTCAAGTGAGCAACCACCTATCTTTATCCTCTCACGCGAGTAAGACGCGTCTTAAACCATTTTAAAAGAAAAGAGAAGGTGGGGCGTGCATAGAATTTTTCTGAGAGAGAATAGTGGGCGTGAGGAAGCCTTGTGCGTGATTTGAAAATTCAAAAACTTTCGAGAGAAAAGAAAAGAAAAGAAACAAAAATGGGCGCAGGGTTTTAAGTGAGTACCCTAGGGTTTCTGCCTGGGGTTCAGGAAGTGAGAAGATGAGCTACGAGTGTCGTGAGCCCACCAAACTTCAGGAAGAGCTTCATCAACCTCTCAAGCACCTTTGCTGATGATTCAGAGTATCTGAAGAGTTAGCAGACATCGATCGAAGGAGTTCGATCAGTATCAACCGTCGAAAGGGTTCTACGACGAACTAGCATTCATGAGGAGCCGATCAGATCGAAAGCTTCGTGTGGATGATCCGTAGAGGTCAGACACACTGTGTGGCTACATTACGATGATCAGATCCTCTCGATGGTGATCAGTTTACGGTGATCGACTACCAGCATGAAGGTAATGTGTTCTGAACACATAACAGTAAAATATTTACGGTAGAAGTTAAAATTTTAAATTTAAATGCATGCTATATATATCATATTTAGATCCTTGTATAGGGTTAATACATGTTAGTTAATTAGATTAATTAATAATTTTTATTATAAAATTATAATTTTAAAAAAGTTTTAAAATTATCATTTTATCCCTGCACTAAAATTCACTTCAAGTAGTCCTAAAGACTTCATCACAACATATGAGTTCGTTGGAAGATGTAACCTTATGATAAAAAAAATATTAAATAACTTTTATTATTTATCAATTCATATATATTTATAATTAGTACAATCATCAAACGATTGACTTTAGAATATATTTTCTAATAGTATGATCGATTTCTAAATTACTTCTGATCATAGGATAGTCATGGGGATGGTGATCGATCTAAATAGATCGATGCACAGTTTACTTCCTTCAGGATAGATGAGTCTCTAATCTACAGTATAGAGATACTAAGCGACAAGTGCAGATAGTTGTTAAAGAACAACTAGTGTTAAGCATGACCATATGAGAGAGATCACATAAATTTCTATTCAATTGCTAGTGATCATCTTGATGCTATAGTTATGTAACTGATCCTTTGACTTGTGATGTCATAATTGCTCACAGTAAGACTGCTGTAGTTTGACTACACATAAGCATTGACTCAATCATAAATTTTTGTGGTGGATATTGGCTTCAGTTGGTTAAGCTATGAGAGCAACATATGCATATAGATGAGATCTATCGATCTTGATAGAGAGAAGTAGTCCTATAAGATTTGAGAAGCTAAGTCTATAAGTCTATAATCATAGCAGTGTGATTAATAAAAAAAAATTTATTTAGAATCACTATTGGACTTGAGCTGATCAGATCTATCATATGACTGATGATGAGGTTTGACGATTTATCCATGACCTACCATCTAGTTGGAACTCATGATAGAGGGACTGTATCATACATTAACTATACCTAAAGATTTTATTTTAGTTCTACTGGATGGCCACTACATATTGCTAGATATCACTAGTGGATTATGAGAGCTCAATAAGATCGTTTTGGATCAATGACCCTTGTCGAGTTAAAATGAAATTATTTCAATCCAATGAAAGGAGTTTCAGTGATATCCATGATAGAAATCATGATATGTCTCATTATCATATAGAATTGAACCTATGGAGTCACACATAAAGAAAAAAGATCTGAATTGGTTATAATTGGACTTATGAAGTATCAATTAATATGGATTTAGAGAAATCCTATTGTGTTCATGTTAACCTTGCTAGCACCTGGGTGAATCCAATTTCTCTTGTAGTTGGTTTGCTTATATGATAAGCATTGACCAATTCCTATACTTGATTTGAACCTAATTGAATTTGATTCAATAGCCTCCAATAGTTGGATGCTTAATTTATGACTTGGATTAAATCAAAAAAGAGTTTCTTGATTTTATTCATCTTGATTTGATCAAGAACCCTTGAAGTAAATTTATGAAATCATGTGGGCTAATTTGAGACTTTTAATTAGGTCCCATGTGATCGGATGCCTAGCACTGGGTGTGGGCATGGGTGAATTATGTGTGGTGCCCCATTTATTTGGTCTAAGTATATTATGGTTATGACTTCTAATATGATTAAAAGGAGGGATCCTAATTTGATTAGGACATCCTTATATTGTCTATTTAAAGGACCTTAGTCCTATCTCTTTTTATAATCTTATGTTCTCTCATCCTTGCCGCCACCTATTACTATGACCATGCCTCCTCTTCTCTCTCTCTCTAGTCTATTCCCTCTCTCTCTCTAGGCATCCTTCTTGAAGCTAGAAGAAAGATGGGCGGCGTCCCTTGTTTAGTGTCAAGTGTTGGTGCCAAGTTGTTGGTGATTTCATCTTCTTCCTCTCAAGTTTGTTGAGAGTTAGTTACAACCACTTCTTGTTTGTTGTTCTTCTTAATTAGTTGAGAGATTAAGAAAGGTTCTTGGCTTCTTCAAAAATTAAGAAAGAAATATCAAAAAGGGTTCAAGAGTTGACCCCTATCCAGACTTGGTTCAAGCCTATTCAGGCCTTTGGTTCAAGCAAGCAGGATCTCAGAAAAAATAATTAAGATCGATCTTGTGGATACTCATAGAGGCAAGATGCTTATGTTGCTGATTCAAGACCTACTCAACCCCAAATCTAGAGATTGAATTGGATTCAACCTCAGTTATAGATTTGAGGCAAAAGAGAAAGCAATTTAGATATGTGAATTAATTACAGACATTATTCATTCATCCTAAAATTAATTTATGTTAATTTCAGTATATGAACTAGATCCATAGGTTCTTTCATATGTTAAATGTGTGCTTAGATTAAAATTATTTTAATTTAATTTTTTTGCTATATTTTAGATTTAAAAAATTTTTGAAATCTATATGCACTAACACTTGTAGAAAATCTAACAGTGGTATCAGAGCCAGGTTCATATATATAAAAATAGTATAAAAATTTTAAAAATTATTTTTAAAATTTTAATTTTAGTTCATACATGTGATGTATGTATTTATATTTAGATCTAAAAAATATTTTAGTTCTAATTTTTATTTATATATGCAATATATGAAAGCATATGTAGGTTAGAAATTAAATTTTTATGATCTGAATTTTTCGTATATATGATATATGATGGTATGTTTAGATCTAAAATTAATTTATGAAAAATTTAAATTTTTTTATGTATATGATATATGATTACATGCATGTTCTGAAAGTATTTTGAGAATCAAAAACTTATTTTTTATATGATAAATTTAGATCTGAAAATAATTTTTATGATCTAAAATTAGTGTATGCATGAATCGTTGAGCATGAATAGTTTTGCATTACAATTACATCTTAAGTTATGATAAAATCATATTGAGTCAAAATCAATGTAACTATACCAAGTCAAGTATTGATTTGGATTAGATTAATTGAGCCTATGATTCTACAAGTCTTATAGATTGAGTCGATCAAACCCCATATGTAGAATCGAGTCAATCTAAGGACCTAATTTGACTTTATGGCTTGAACCTGATTCACCTAAGCTGACTAATTAAAATCAATAAATTATTTGGTATCTAAGACAAGTCTTGATCGAGGATTTTTAATTGGAAAGCTACTCACTTAGATAATTTTGCCTATGGTGAGTTAATGGCATATCCTTCCACCGATCTCACTTATCGAGCTAATTAGATGATTGGGTTCATTAGTTGCTAAAGCATTTTGGTTTAGCCCATACCAGTTAGATCAGTCATATGATGACTGATTAGATGAGACCTAACCTAAATCTCTCTAATCAATATTAAGCCTTAGGATCTTCCACCATTGTAGAAGTACGGGCGTGATACTGGCATTTATTATTCTCGACTGGTTACAGTGGTTCAGTTGCATCGGCAACATGCAACCACTCTACTAGCAAAAAGTTACTCCAGGGTGAAGATGGGGTTGGACCCAAAATGTGTTATCGAAGGGATTTAATGATGGCTTCATACCTACTTGTGAATAGTGTGTCAGGCTTAACTGGGGAGTGGGGCAATATGTGTTATCTGAGCTTACATGACTTAGAGATCAAGTCGCTGCAATATGCTTAAAAAAGTATCTGGATAAAGAGTTACCTATGCATCGATGTACGTATTATCAATAACTGTTAGATGAGGTGCATGACATCGGTAGCACTGCAGCATCCACTATAACCTTGCATTGGTCACGTGGAATTTTTATTTTTCATCCAGGGAGTATCGAAATCCAAAAAAATAGTAGAAGTCTATTTGCATCTAAAAGTTTCTAGAGCAAATAAAAATTTTAAGTATAAATATCTAACTAAAATCTCTACTCTCGCAGATAAATAATGTCAGCCTCTAATCCACTAGTCCGCATCCTTGAAACCAACCGTCTGACTGACACAAATTTTAAGAACTGACTCAAAAACCTTAGGATAGTTCTGACATCTGAGAAGATTGGATATATACTGGACTAGGATGCCCCAGCCTTAGCAGCCCATCCTACGGTAGAGCAAAGAGCTACTCTGGATAAGTGGATGGATGATGACCTTAGGGTAAAGTGCTATGTATTGGCTTCCATATCAAATGAGTTGCAGAGCCAGCATGAGCACATGCCCACTGTCTATGCCATGATCACTCACCTACAAGAGTGATACAGTGAGCAGAGCCAAACCATGTGTTTTGAATTTTCCAAGCAATTGTTCAATATGAAGATGCACAAGGGACAGTCAGTCCATGATCATTGTATAACAATGATCAAGGATCTTGAGGAGCTTGATAAGCTCGAGCTAAATATGCAAAGGAAGTTAAAGATAGATTTGATCCTCCAATCTCTGACTAGTTTGTTTAGGCAATTTATCGTAAACTGCTATATGAATAAATTGGACTGCAACTTACTCGAGTTGGTCAATATGCTGGTCACTGCTAAGAGAACCTTGAAGGGTTCAAGGCACTCTATCTTGGAGAGCCTAAAGAAAAAGGATGAAACATCTTATGAAGGCATACTCATAATAAAATCTAACCTAATGATTTTTTCTACTTCTAGTTAGGTATTGGACTCTAATTTGAATGCACACATATGTACTTCAATGTAGGGTCTAATAGAAAGTAGGAGGTTGAGGTAAGGTGACATGATTCTTAGGATCAGTAATGGAGTAAAAGTTACTGCAGAAGTCACTGAAATCTATCCTCTTCGATTATCATCAAGCTTCAGATTAGATTTAAAAGACTATTATTTCGTTCTTGTAGCTAGCCAAAATTTGATTTATCCTCTTTGATTACCATCAAGCTTTAGATTAGATTTAAAAGACTGTTGTTTCATTCCTGTAGCTAACCAAAATTTGATTTCGATCTCTATACTAGCACAGGATGGATTTATTTTTTTATTTAATAAAGATTATTATTTTATTTATTTATGAAATAAATTGGTTGCATCTGATCTATTGATTGACAATCTTTATCACTTAAATATTGATGCTAATGTGAACTTAAACGAGTAAGTAGTGAGTACCGTAGGCCAAAAGAGATCCAGAGATGAGTTCAACCATAAGTACTTATGGCACCATAGGCTTGGTCATATTGGAGAGGACAGGATAAATAAACTGAAAAAAGATAAAATCCTAGATTTAGTTAAATCTGAGTCAATTCTGACCTGTGAATCATGCCTTCGAGAAAAAATGACTAGGTTACCCTTTGTGGGATAAGAAAAAAGGGCCACTGAGTTACTAGCTCTGATACACATTGACGTGTGTGGCACATTTGATGTACAGGTCAAGGATGGTTATAGCAACTTCATTATCTTTAGTGATGATCTATCATGATACGGATATGTATTTCTCATGAAATACAAGTCTGAAGCTTTTGAAAGTTTCAGAGAATTCAAGCATGAGGTAGAGAAGTAAACAGATAAACCCATCAAAATCCTTCAATCTGATCGAGAAAGAAAATACGTAAGTACTAAATTTCTGAGATATCTTAAGGAGAACGGCATAGTCTCTCAATCGACTCCTCTCGACACACTTCAACTCAACGAAATATCCAAAAAGAGAAATAGGATCCTATTGGATATAGTCCGATCCATAATGAGCTTCACTGATTTACCCATATTTCTTTCGGGAATGCCTTATTTATCGCGATACATATTTTAAATAAGATTCTTTTTAAATCTATTTCTACCACACCATATGAGATATGGTATGGTAAGAAGTTGAGTCTAAGTTATCTTAAGACTTGAGGATGTCCAACCTGTGTCAAGAGACAAAAAGCTAACAAGTTAGAGGATAGATCTGTTGTAGCTCAATTTATAGGATATCTCAAAGAATCTATAGGATACTACTTTTACTTTTCACATGACCACAATGTGATTATTAGTTGCAATGCCACATTCCTAAAAAAATAATTTATTTAGGATGGCGGTAGTGGAAGCTTAGTTGAGCTCGATGAGAATATCTCTAAAAAGCAATGAGCTATAGATCCTCAGGAACCCATCCAGATGAGCCAGTAGTTAAAGTTCTACCTCCACCTCATAGATTAGGTAGAATCTTCCATCCTCCTGAAAGATATATGGGTATGCTGAAAGAGGATGCAGAGAAAGTATTCCTTATAGGAGATGAAGGTCATGGTGATGATCCTAATATTTTTTACAAGATGATATCTAACATCGATTGTGAGAAATGATTAGAAGTAATGAAGTCAGAAATTGACTCAATGCACTCGAACCAGGTATGGACCTTAGTGGATCCACCTGAGAAAATTATTCTCATTGGATGTAAATGGATCTACAAAAGAAAAATAGATGCTGATAGTGAGGTAGAGACCTATAAGACAAAGCTGATGGCGAAGGGTAATAGTCAGCGCGAAGGCATTAACTATCATGATACTTTTTTACCTGTAGTTATGCTAAAATCCATCCACATATTGCTTGTTGTTGTAGCTTACTATAATTATGAAATCAAAAATTGCTTTTCTGAATGGATATCTTGAGGAAGATATTTATATGAAGCAGTCTCTGAAATTCATATCAGGTGATAGTGATCACCGTGTCAGCAAGCTACAAAGGTCTATCTATGGATTAAAGCAAGCTTCTTAGAGCTGGAATCTTCATTTTGATGATACGATCAAATCGTTTGATTTCATCAAAAATGAAGAGAAATCTTATATTTATAAAAGGGTCAGTGGGAGCATGCTTATCTTTCTCATACTATATATAGATAATATTTTTCTTATTAAGAATGATATTTTCATGTTGACCTCGGTCAAAGCTTGGTTGTCTAAGAAATTCTTCATAAAAGATCTAGGAGAAGCATCTTATATCCTTGAGATAAAGGTCTATACAGATAGATCTAAAAAGATACTTGACCTGTCACAAAAGCTGTACAGAGAAAGTGCTAAAGTAGTTCAATATAAAAACTCCAAAAAAGATTTGCTACCCCTTAGGTAGGGTATTCGACTCTCTAAGATGATGTATCCTACCACTTCTGAAAAGATCGAGCACATGAGTAGGATCCTTTATGCTTCGACGATTGAGAGCCTCATGTATGCCATACTATGTACTCGACCTGATAATGCCTTTATTGTGAGTGTCATGAGCAGATATCAGTCAAATCCAGATAAAGAGTACTAGATAGCTGTGAAGAATATTCTTAAGTACTTACGAAGGACTAAAGATTTATTCTTGATTTTGGAGGAGCACCTGAATTACGAATTGAAAGTTATATAGATTCGAATTTCATGTTGGATCTCGATAATAGAAAGTCTATATCGAGGTATGTGTTCGTTTGCAATGGTGGTGCAGTCAGCTGAAAGTATTTCAAATAAAGCATCATTGCAAATTCGACCACAGAGGCTGAGTATGTCATCACTTCGGATGCCGTAAAAAAAGACTTCTAATTCAAAAAATTTACCATAAAACTTGATGTAATGACATCGGATACTATACCACTGTACTATGACAACAATGGAGCCATAGCTCTTATTAAGGAGCTCCGATCTCATCAAAAATCAAAGTTCATTGAACGACGGTTTTATATCATATGTAACTATCTCGAGAAGTAATATGTTAAGATGCAAAGAGTAGACTCCGTAGATAATGTGAAGACCCACTGACAAAATAGTTGAGCCAGCCCAAAATGAAAGCTCACCTTGAGAAGATGGGATTTAGATTAATAGTCAACTAGCTTTAGTCCAAGTGAGAGATTGTTAGACGTATATCCTAGAAGTCAATTATTGGCTAACATATTTTTATTCTATGACATATATTTATACTTAAACTATTGATTTAATTAATAAAGAGTAAGTTTTCTTTTTTCATTCAAGTGTTATGATTTAATCAATAAAGAGTAAATTTTTTTTCATTCAAGTGTTATGTATCTTTAAATCATCCTTGAAATTGATATTACGATACATATTCTTAAATATTGAGAATTAAAGGTACGTATGATCTATTTCTAAATTACTCTTGATCATAGGATAATCATGGAGATGGTGATCGATCCAGATAGATCAATGCACAATTCACTTTCTTCAGAGTATATGAGTCTCTAGTCTACGATGTAGAAATGCTGAGCGGTAAGTGTGAGTAGTTGTTAAAGAACAACTAGTACTGAGCGTGACCATACGAGAGATTACATGAATTTATATTCCATTATCAATGATCATCTCAATGCTACAATTGTGTGACTAATCCTTTGACCTATAGTGTCACAGTTGCTCACAGTAAGACTGCTATAGTTTGACACACATAAATATTTACTCAATCATGAGTTTTTGTAGTGGATATTGGCTTTAGTTGGTTGAGCTCTGGGAGCAACGTATGCATCTAGATAGGATCTATCGATCTTGATAGAGAGAAGTAGTCCTATAAAATTTGAGAAACTAAGTCTACAAGTCTATGACTATAGCAGTGTGATTAATGAAAAAGAATTTTTATTTAGAATCACTATTGAACTTAAGCTAATCGGATCTATCATATGACTGATGATGAGTTTAACGATTTATCCATGACTGACCATCAGTCGGGACTCATGATAGAAGAACTGTATCATACATTAACTACACCTAGATGTTCTATTTCGATTCTACTGGGTTACCACTACATATTGCTAGATATTACTGGTGGATTGTAAGAGCTTAATAGGATCGTTCTGGATCAATGGTCCTTATCGAGTTAAAATAAAATTGTTTCGACCCACTGAAAGAGATTTCAGTATTACCTATGATAGAGATCATTGTATGCCTGACTATCAAATAGAATTGAACCTACAGAATCACACATAAAGGGAGAAGACCTAGATTGGTTATAATTGAAATTATGAAGTATCAATTAATATGGATTTAGAGAAATCTTATTGAGTTCATGTTAACCTTACTAGCATCTAGGTGAACCCAATTTCTCTTATAGTTGGTTTGCTTATATGATAAGCATTAGCCAATTTCTACACTTGATTTGAACCTAATTGAATTTGATTCAATGGCCTCCAATGGTTGGATGCTTAATTTATAATTTGGATTAAATCAAGAAAAAAATTTTTAATTTTATTCATCTTGATTTGATCAAAAATTCTTGAAGTGAATTTATGAAATCATGTGGGCTAATTTGAGAATTTTAATTAGGTCCCATGTGATGGGATGCCTAGCACTAGGTGTGGGTATGGGTGAATTATGGTGGCACCTCATTTATTTGGTCCAAGTATATTATGGCTAGGACTTCTAATATAATTAGGAGGGATCCTAATTTGATTAGGACACCCTTATGTTGTTTATTTAAAGGACCCTAGCCCTACCTCTTTTTATAATCTCATGTTCTCTCATCCTTGCCACCACCTATTACTATGCCCATGCCTCCTCTTCTCTCTCTCTAGCCTATGCCCTCTCTCTCTTTAGGCATCCCTCTTGGAGCTAGAAGAGAGGTGGGCGGCATCCCTTGTTTGATGACAAGTTTTGGTGCCAAGTTATTAGTGATTTCATCTTTTTTCTCTCAAGTTTATTGAGAGTTAGTTACAATCACTTCTTGTTTGTTGTTCTTCTTGATTAGTTGAGGGATCAAAAAAAAAATTTAGCTTCTTCAAGAATCAAGAAAGAAAGATCAAAAAGGGTTCAAGAGTTAATCCCTATCTAGGCTTGGTTCAAGCCTATTCAAGCCTTTGGTTTAAGCAAGCAAGCCAAGAGAAAGTTGGCTCTATGGATACCCGTAAAGGTAGGATGTTTGTGCTGCTGATTCAAGACCTACTCAACCTCAGATCCAGAGATTGAATTAGATTCAACTCTAGTTACAGATTTGAGGTAAAAGAAAAAGTGATTCAGGTATATGAATTGATTACAGATTTTTTTTCATTCATTCTAAAATCAGTTTATGTTAATTTTAGCATATGAACTAGATCTATAGGTACTTTCATATGATAAATGCATGCTTAGATTAAAATTATTTTAATCTAATTTTTTTGTTGTATTTTGAGTTCAAAAAATTTTTGAAATCTATATGCACTAACACCTGTAGAAAATCTAACAATTGTACCTTTGGTAAAAGTTCTCTAGCGAAATCAGAACAAAGAAGAAGCTACCTGGGAAAGAGAAGATGAGATGGGAAACAAATATCCGCATCTATTCTAGACTTAAGGTAATAGAATTTCGGGATGAAATTCTTTTAAAGAAGGGAAAAAATGTAACATCCGCAACCAACAAATAGTGAATCAAGAAAACTAACACTTGCACTTCGCACTTAAGCATGTGTGGCATAGCATTTCATCTATGATGTACTTGAGCATTTGAACATTTAATTAGGTAGTAATGGAGTACAAATTTAGTTGTTAGTTAAGAAGGACAATGATTGGAGAATTAGGTTGATAATAGTAATAAGGAAGCTGAATTTTTGGTGATTTATGATCCTAAAATGAGTTGATACTCTAAAGAGCATCTTAAGAATTAGATGTACCATAATTTTGTGGTTTAAAAACATGATTTCAGCAATTTGTATCTCTTATCCGGCTTAGTTGAAGGGTGAGCCGATTATGTCTCAGGGGGTGTGCGAGACAAAAGTGAAAGTTAAAAAAATTCTAGTGGCATGCAACTGAGCCGATCCAGTTTTATACTAAGTTAACTAAGTTCTAGAATGAGTCAGCTCAGTCTCAGATGAGTCGGCTAACCTATGAAAAATTCTGAAAAATAGGATTTAGCCAAGGTGTTTCAAGTTGGAATTTTAAAATAATTTGTAAGGGGTTAGCTCAACAACTTTTTAATATAAAGAAATAACTAGCGAAGCATGCTATTTGTTGGCTTTCTAAGAGATAGACACCTAGCAAATCTTTTTTTAAATTAGTGTTTCCTAAAACATTAGCCCTTAGTCCCTATTTTCAGCTGGTTGAAGTTTTTTTTGCAAAATAGAAGAGTTATAGAAGGGAGGAGGATAGGAGAAGAGAATTTTCTTGATCAAAAACTAAGGAGAATTCAGCTAAAAAGGGACAAAATGGTGACAAATTAGTTTGAAGGAAGAAAAATTGTTGATCTTGGAGAAAGCTAAAAACTATTTTGGGGACAGCATAGTATTAATCACTAAAGGTAAGGATTCTAATCTGTAAACCAAATTTGGATTAAACTCTGTATCATTTCTATTAGATGTAATGCCTTGGTGAATTGAATTTCAAAATTTAATTTGAATTTGAGGGTGAAGTGCTGCCACCAATCCATTTTCTAAAATTTCTGAATTATTCCAGTAATAAGTTGGATTTATGTTGGCTGAAATTAAAATAGATTATGAAGATGGAAAATGATCAAAATACTAAAAAATTTTTAGGCTATGTAGAGAGGTAGTTAACCCTAAGTTAGGGCAAGTAAAGCAGCATCAAAGTGAGAGTTACAATAGCTAGAGGTTGAGCATAAAAATAAGGCGTGCATAATGATACTCATATATCATGTAGTATGTTGTTAATTAGTGTGTATTAATATTATAGGAGAGGAAGAGGGCTCTTGGAGCGCTTTGGGTGAATCAAACTCTAAGGTAGTGCAGTAGCTAATAAGAGGTGAATGAATTTCTTATTTAACCTTAGTGTATTTCATTGTACTTTGTTATGAAAGTATCTATCTTGAGAAGAAATCAGATTTTCTATTGCTTGTATAGTTTATATAGATATATGTATATATATGTGTGTAAACTTGGAAAAAGGAATATGTATATCTGGATTGAACAAGAACTTGATTTTGTTTTGAAATTGTCTCGAAACAGCCTATGAGTAGTGAAAATTAATGAGCCTTCTTTTGGAAATGAACCATGGTATCAGCATTACATACAGCATAAAATAGTCGGCACCACCTTAACGATAGAATATCAAAATGCTCATGTGGGGCTTAGTAATATCAAAATATTATAATGCCTCTGGGGGCTTTATCAAAATGATCAGTCAACAGTATTCATGCTATGTGTTGACTACCAATGGTAGTGGTGCACTGGGGGTAGTCGGCAGTAGCCAGCTGCATTCTTTAGCAAAGAGAAAAAAAATTTTATTGTAGCTCAGCAATTTATTTTAGCTTAATGGAGTTTTCTTTCAAAAAAATGATATACTCTATAGTTTATTCTTATACAGATGATAAAAGTTGAAAGGATATCAGTGATGTAATTTATATGTTATGCTGATTAGTATTATATTTTTTCTGTTTTCTAATTGTTAAATGGATATCCATTCACTGAGGCTTAGGTCTCACCTCTCACTCTTTTTTTTTTTTCAGATTTGGAGCAGCGAGGTCAGGCATGGAAATACAGCATCAGCATCCTCATCTGTATTCTCTAGTAGAAGGTTGGCCATGTTCATTAGTGTTTAGATTTTTGTTTTTTTTTTTTGAAATATGTGTGTAGACCATGTCAGTTTTTGGTGGGGTTATTCCTTGAGGCATATGTGGGCCATGGCAACTAGAGGTGGAAACTTGTTTTGGAATGTTGTATTTATTTTAATTGTATACATTAACAGACATCAGGTGTAAGTTATTTTGCACAGTATATGTACAGTATGGTATAAGGAATGAAATACTGGAGATGATTTCTGAGTCATATGAATTAAATTAAATTCTTTATATTAAGAGGTTTAACAAAATTTATCTAATTTAGGGAAGGGCATGTTGTTGGTAGATGTATAGGATTTAATAGTATCTTATGAACGGTGGTATGAAATGCTACTAAAACTTAGCTCAGCTACTAAATCCTTGCCTGATCTAGGGCGTGGGGTGCAACAATATCTCTATCTTATGGCTCCATATTATGTTCTCTATCTCTGCTTCTAGTCTAGGAATGTCTACAGTGCTACTATTTTGTCTAGAATTTGGGATATATCAGCTCACTGGAGACAATTAAGTGGCCTTATTCTTTTACATTATCAACTATGTTTTCAGAAGCTCTACTCCATGCATGGGCCAAAACAACGAAGCAAAGCCATCGACAATACCATTGAGCAAGGAGAGTTGAGCTTGATGGGGAGCTAGGTGTAGAGGAGATTTTGGCTCTTGGGGAGGATGGCATTATCCTTGTGCAACACCATATAACGTACTTATCCCTCTCCACCACATGTCAGCATCATCTCCTCCACCTCGTCCCCCACTTTACCTCTACGTCCGCTTGAGATTGCACTCTTCACCACTGCCGTTAAAAGTAGTGCCATCTCTATCATCGGTCTGTAAAGATGGCAACGGATCAGATCAGCCAATATCTATATCCATCTCGTAATTGAAAATCACATACCTATATCCGCCAAGTATCCATTTTGAGTAGGGTCGAGACATGTAAAGAACTTACCATGTAAATACTTTAAAATAATTATAACTTTGAAAGACATGACTTAGATTAAGGTTAAATAAAGTTAGACTCGGGGTGTTTTTGCATCTGATCTAACCTTCGAAATTTTATCTAGAACCCATATCTTTTCATATTTTAGTTGGGTTGGATAAAATCTACCCCATTTAGATCAGATCGGATCAAATATCTTGTAAGTTGGTTACAATTGCCATCCCTATGGAGGAGGGTTTCATTGCATGTTTGCTCTCTGTCTTATCCCTTATTCATGTCTTGAGTTTTTTCTCGAATTTTACATAGTAGTCCAGTGGCTTGATGATATATATCGCCAACGTGTAAGTGAACTGAAACATAACTCAATATTATGTAAACAGACTCTTGTACCCTCATCAATTTCGGCAGTTGCCAATGGACTATAAAGGAGATGAGCAGTTGTTCGCAGCAGTTGCCAGTAGGTTGTGTTAATGCTAATTGGTGCCGTTACTTAGACTTGTTGGAGAGAAAAGATGTGACGGCCCAACCCATGTAAGAATCCAAACGAACAAAAAAAAAAAAATAGAAAAACAGGGGAGAAGACTCCTGAAGGGAGTCTTCTTCCTCCTCTTGCCGGCTCCCAATCAGAGTCGGAAACAAGTTTCCTCCGGCTCTATTTAAGGAGGAGAACCCTCCTCTCTCCTCTCATCGAAAAATCTCGGGGCAAAACGGTGGCAATCGCCAGAAATTTCTCACGGAGACCCGTCGCTGTGCCGACCAATTTCTCGTCGGAAAAGCTTCGCCGGCGACGGAGGTAAGCCTCCTCCTCTTCTTCTCTTCTCCCCCTTCCTTCCCGTGTCGATGTGCACGCTCGCCGGTGACCAGAGTCGCCGGATTTTGTTGTAGAAGAATCTTCCTTTTTATCATTTTTCTATCGCCGGTGGTCACCGTCGACCATCGGTTTGGCCGCCCCTTGCCGTCGGAACGTCTCCTCTCCTGTCGATGGTCGTCCCACGCCGGCTGCGCCGCCGGCCGGCCACCCAACGAGGGGACCTCAAGGTCCCCTGTTTCAGCCCAAAACAAGTCCACGGGAAGAAGAAAAGAAAAAGGAGAAGAAGAAGAAGGAAAAGAAAAAGAAAAAGAAAAGAAGAAGAAGGAAAAGAAAAGAAAAAGAAAAGAAAAAGAAGAAAAAGAAAAGAAAAAGGAAAAGGAAAAAAAAAGAAGAAAAATAAAATAATAATAATATAATAATAATAAATAGGATTTTCTCTCCTCTCTCTTCCATGAAGAAAAAAAAAGAGAGAAAGAAAGAAAAGAAGAAAGAGAAAAATAAAATTAATTAATAAATAATGAGATAAATAATAAAATATGAGAAAGAGAGTTTCTCTCTCTTCCCTCTCTCTCTTCAGCCTGAACTAGTATTTTTTCTCTCTAGAATTGGACTTTCTCTCTCTACTTTCTCTCTCTAGAATCCTCTCTCTAGATTATTTCTCTCTCTTAAGATTTCTAAAATTTTGAGAATAATGATGATGAATTTAAATGATCCTCATGATGGATTTTTGATCTGTGATCGTCGGACGGTACACCGATATCCATTTTGATCAGATCAGATATTTTTAGATTTTATTTCTCATGATCTTATTGAATTATTCACATGATAATTTTAGCATGATTTGATCTGATCGATCAAAATTTGTTGAATCATATTGTCTGAAGAATTCAAGATGAGTTTTCTCTCTCTAAAATTTTCTCTCTCTAAAATATTCTCTCTCTTGATTGATTCTCTCTCTAAAAAAAAGTTAGTGAATGAAAAAATTTCTTTTAATAAGTCTGATCTAATTCTAACGAAGAACCCTGATTCATGATTGTCAGACAGCGTACTGGCACCCACCTTAATCAGACCATGAATCTTTAGATTTGATCATCCATGATTCTGATCTAGCCATGATTTGATTTGATCATGTTGATTTCACCACTCGAGATATTGGACCAATCGTAATGTTGGATTGTGTCACCTGATCAATTCGAATTGTACCTCATGAATTCTCTCTCCTCTGATTTTCTCTCTCCACTTGATTTTATGAAATCGATGAAGAAACCTCGGTCCTATCACTTCGAATCTGATTTGATCTGACAGTCAAACTTTGGATCGTTTAGGTCCTAATTAGATTTTGATTAGATGAAATTAGATGATCGGACCCAATTTAAACCGTTGAAATATGGTATTCATATTCTTTCTAATTATTGAAATTGATTCTGTATAGGATTATGGATGTTTAATCATGGGATATCGCGATATGATCTATGAATAGAATTTTTGGAAAAAAATTTATAGAATTATGTGGATTTATTGGAATGTGTTTGAGGTAAGTAATGTTTCACTTTTTCTAGATTTATCGATAAATTATAATATTTTCTTCTGACATGATTTGTGAAACGATGCATGAATTGGATGAATGGTATTTTATTATGAAAATATCTTATTTGAAATGTTATGATGAAGCATGATTGAATATATTGATTTCGTGATGCATTACATTGATTGATTTCGATACTACATGATTATATATTTTATTATCGAAATTAGAATATGAAATATGATTTATGAAGAATTATGATATAAGAAACATTATGAATTGACAACCTGACTATGTAAAGGACCCCGCCAATGGGGGCATATACGTTGGCAATTGATTGTCCTGAGGGTTTATGTCGCCAGCGAGACCAGCGACATGTCGCCAGAGAGACCAGCGACAACCACCAGCGAGACCAGCGGTTCCAAAAGACATGGCTGCCAGATGATTCGCAGCCTACCGCAAGCAGATACGCGGTATTATGACCCTGCCACAAGAAAAATATGGTCATAGCTCATGGTTGACGAAAAGAAATTGAAGAACAAAAGAAATTGAAATCCCGAAAGAAACTTGAAATTTGAAAAAGAAATGAATTTGGCATGAATTATATTGCATAATTGAAATTGATTTCGAATTGATGAACTCTATATGCTTATTTTCTATAAATGATTATTTACTTATATG
>NC_026000.2:40321751-40332680 GCF_000442705.2 Elaeis guineensis | reverse complement strand
TCCCATAGAGTCCGGCGATGTTTCCTTCATTAGATCAGGGAGAAGTCCTGGCTCCCGTAGGAGTCCGGGACGAAGTTTACCTCAGCAAGAGTCGGAGAGTCCGGCTCCCGTAGGAGTCCGGGCGGAGCCTGCAGGTGAAGTCGTGGGTGAGGTCCGGCTCCCGTAGGAGTCCGGATGGAGTCTGTAGGTGAAGTCATGGGCGAGGTCCGGCTCCCGTAGGAGTCCGAACGGAGTCTGCAGGTGAAGTCATGGGCGAAGCCCGGCTCCCGTAGGAGTCTGGACGTCGCGGAGAATCTGGTCAACGCTGGCGGGGTCCTGTCCGTCGGCAAAACTTGAGAGTGTGGCGGAGGCTCGCCGCCCGGGCGGTTTGAAGAGATGTTGCCGGAGGTCGAAAGTCAGTTGGATCCCCAGAGGGTCACTTTCATCATGAACTTCGGCTGGGGGGTATTTTATACTCAACACCAGTCTCCCTATTTCGAGTATGAATTTCGAATGAAGAAAGTACAGAAAAATTTTCGCAGGCGAAGTTATCCTCTTGAATCCTGTGCACGATCGCCCCCAGATATTTTGTCATTAAATACGCGCGTGCTGGAGTCTTTTCGAATCGGGGCGATTCGAAGGGATCCTTCGAATTCCCACGGTACGCTGGCTCAGGTACGGTGCAGTAATGGCTCCGTCAGCTGTCAGCTACTTTTAGCCGTCCGTCGTGGGAGTGGGACACGTGTCGAGCGTGGTCGGCCTGGGGGATTCGCGATCATCATGGTGCCGGATCCCAGGGTCTATTTAAACCCATCTTTTCGCTTGAAAGTTCTATCGGCATCCGCTTTTTCTCCGAGAGTCATGACCCTCCTTGGCGTCTTCTTTGCCCTAGGCATCCTTCGAGTCATCCCTGTCCTCGCCCCTCTGCATCCTTCAGAGTGATCTAGGTCAGTCCCAGAACCTTCGCTTTTCTTCTTGCCATTTGGGGCCTTTTCTCCTCCATTTTCCTCTGTTGCATTCCTCTGAGTTGGTCTCCACAACCTCTCATCCTTTGTCCCGTCATTTTCTTCAGGATCTTTAGGGTCTTCGTTTGAAGTCATTCGAAATGTCCTCCGACACCTCGCCTCTAGCGGTTCCGGGAGTTCTTCCGTCTCAGCCCTCCAGGAGCCCCACCAGTAGACGAACCCGCTTCTGGGGCCGGACTTGCCCGATCTTTGCGTCGGGTGCCATTCCCTGCTCCCTGCCCCGGATGAACTCCTACTGATAAGGGTTCAGTATGGAGTTCCTCTGGAGTATGACCTGGAGCTTCCTGACCCCTCCGACCGGGCTAGCACTCCTCCACCCGATCGTTTTTGCCTGTATCAGGAGACGTTCCATGCTGGACTCCGGCTTCCGCTCCCGTCCTTCGTCATCGCCCTTTTTCGCTTCTTAGATATCTCTTTAGCTTCAGTTGCTCTGAATTCTTTTAGGTTTTTGATAGGGTTCCTCTCCTTTGCCGGTAGTCGAGGTTCAGCCATCCCTCTCTCTGTTTAGGCACTTCTATACCTTCAAGCGTCACCCTTCGACGAAAGACTGGTGGTATTTCTCCCCTCAGTTCAGCAAGAAGAGGTTGTTGAAAGGAGCTCCCTCTTCAATCCACAACTGGAAGAGGAAATACCTCTTCATCTACTGCCCAACTTTGAGGCTGGGCCTGCCCCCTTGGGGCTCTCTGAGGAACTCTGTCCGTCGGGCCCCCAGTCTGGGGGAGGACGACCTTCAGGCCGCCTGGAAGCTTCTTGACTATTCCGCTCCTTCCCTTCCAACCTTCTGAGGGAGCAATTTTTGTTCAACATCGGCCTGAGCCCCCAGGACCCTGCGAGTACTCCATCTTTCTTTTCTCTTCTTTTCTTCCGTCCTTCTTCTTTTCCTTTCTTTCTCTTTCTCTTCTTTTCTTTTCTTTCTTTTTTTTTTTTTATTTTTTTTTTGATGCTCACTTCTTCCCTTTTCACCCCATTACTGATTTCTATTTTTTTTTTTTTAGGAATGGACACCGAAGCAACACGGATGCTCGCCAGGGGCCTCAAGGCCCATAAAAGAAAAGGTGCCGCGGCCTCCGGATTAGCAAAGAAGGCCAGGGTGGAGGAGACGAGCTCGACCGTGCCTGTCCAGGCGGCTCTCACGATCGACGTTCTTTTGGATGCCGAACCAACGGCCCCCCGGGCTTCTTCAAGGAGTCCACCGACTGGGGCTCTCGTTTCGGGGGTCCGTTCCATGGAGGCGCCCGAAGCCGAGAGAGGGATGAGGAGGAAGTCGGTGGCCCACAGAGGGAGTAGCCGTCGAGCCGTCGTTGAAGAGTTCCTTGGTTCCGAAGAAGAGCCGGAGAATCCCTTCAATGACAGGGACTTGATCAAGCGATTGATCGACGACTGCATTCTGCCTGAAGTCGTCGAGAGGATTGACCGCGCTGATCCTGAGCAGCGGGTTTGGGACTCTCTGGGGTCCTTTCTCGAGGTAAACAAATCTCCATTCAATCAGCTTTCTGACCTTTGTTCTGATTCCCTAGTCGCCCTTGCAGATTGGGCACCAGCTCCTTGCCAACATCGAGGCGATGAATCGGGTGAGGAGGGATGCCATCCAGGTGGAGGAGCATCATCGGGCCGAAGTCGCTCGCCTCAAAGAAAAGGCCGCTGAAGTAGTTGCCCTCCAAGAGGCCCTGGAGAGAGAAAAGTAGGCCCGGGGGGAAGAGAAAAAGGCCTCGGAGGAGACGGTGAGAAAGGGGAGGCCGAGGTCGCCAATTTGGTGGAGCAGATTTCGATCCTGGTCTCAGAGGCCAGGGGTCTTGCGGTG
Organism: Elaeis guineensis; assembly: GCF_000442705.2. Taxonomy (NCBI): domain Eukaryota; kingdom Viridiplantae; phylum Streptophyta; class Magnoliopsida; order Arecales; family Arecaceae; genus Elaeis; species Elaeis guineensis. The sequence goes on along the minus strand of NC_026000.2, from coordinate 40,329,875 downwards.
GAGGAGTTCAAGGCCTCCGCGGAGATGAGGGACCTGAACGTCCAATTCGGCCAAGAAGCATTCATCAAGGGGTTTGAGCTCTGCCAGGAGAAGGTGGCCAGAAATTTCCAGAGCTCGACCTCAGCTTCTTGGGCGAGGAGTCTGAAGATGAGACCGGTCCCTCTCCTGCCGCTACTGCTGTCGCAGCCTCCCTTCCAGGGACACCGAGCTCCCCAACTCCTACCGCAGAGGTCTGAGACCTCCGACCTTATATTTTTTTTTTGCAATTTTTTCTTTTCCTTTTGTCTTTAAGAAACACTTTATCAATAAAGTTGAATTTCTCACCGTGGATGGCTTCTTCCTTCTTCCTTTTTGTTTTTCTTTCTGTAATGAGATGCGTCTTGATGCCTTGGTCTCCCGATGGCAGCGTCCTGCCGAAGCACTTCCCCTGCCCCAGAGAATTTCGCTGAAGTCCACGATCCAGCGGCTGAAGAAGGAAGTTCTTCATTTGACAAAAGGGGCGAAGAAGATGGAAGGCGAGCTTCGCAGGTTAAGGGAGGGTTACTCTGAAGCCACCTCAGAGGCCATCCGCTTTTGGAATCTCCACGTGAAGGGGATCATGGAGTATAGCCGGAGGAAGGTGGACTTCACGAAGGAGCTTGAGGAACACAAGAAGAGCGCCAGCGATCGAATTTGGGCTCAGGCTGCCAAGATCAGTTCTCTCAGGGTGGAACTGTCAGCTGCGTAGGAGAGGATTGGTCAGTTGGAGGGAAGTTCATCCCGGCTCTTGGCCCGGACCGACGGCGATCGGGAGTGGTCGAAGAAGGTCTTCGACTTTCAGCAGCAGCTTCAGGATGCCGATGTGAGCTATGACATGCATAGGGCCGGCTGGCGTAGGCAGGTGGATGAATATAAATGGAGGCTCAGGGTGGCGACTGATGAAGTCGCCCGTCTTCAAGGGCAGCTGGCTAACAGGGCTCAGCTTTCTTTTCTCAGGATTCCAATGAGCTCCAGTCCCTAAGAAGAACTACCGAAGGGCTTTCTGTCGCCCTTGGGGAGAGGACGGCTGAGCTGCAGCAATTGAAGATCCAGCTGGCGTGCGAGCAGCAGGCCGTCAAGGATGCAGAGGCAGAATCCGAGGTCCTGAGAAAGAGACATCGAGAGGCGGAGAACGAAAGCCAGCGACTCCGTCGGGCGCTCCAGGACGTGCTGCTGAAAAAGAGAGAGCTAGAAGAGGAAGTTGAGAATCTGAGGCAGTCCTGGATAAGGGGTGAAGTAGATAACTCGAGGTCGGAAGGTGCAGGGCTTCCCTAGGGCCCTTTTTGGCCTCCCGTCTTTCCATGCATACATTTTCTCTTTTGTTGTTTTGTCTTGCTTTTGTCGTTTTGCTCTTCTTTCTTTAGCCTGTCGGACTTTGTAGTGTATATTTTGTGAATGAAATGAAAAGAAGATTTTGTGTTACCTCGTCTACGTATTGTATTAAGTTGTTGTCCGCCGAATCCCTTTTGTCTTTAAGACTAATCCGACGTCGATGTCGTTTGGAGGTGCCCAATCATCGCCACACCGATTTGCTCTCCTTGTCGTCCATGGCGTAGGCTCGAGTTTGGCAGCCCGGACTCCGCATTACCTCGAAGGTGTTATTGTTTTCTTGGCCCGTGTTAAGAGCCTTCTTAGAGACCGGGGATGTTTGGTAGGAACTTTCCATCTTTACCAGGATGAGGTTCCTTAGGTCTTTGGTGTGGTTTATTTTCCGTCTGCTACCGGCGTAATTCATCGCTTTCCTTTTCAATTCTCCTCCTCTTTTCGAGTGAGGGTCCTCCCCTTGCTTTTTAAGGGGTCGCGTAGAAGTGTAGAGGTGCCATTGAGGGAACTTTTCCCCTTATCCAATTTTGTTGGGCGGTCGGGTCCTTGTCGTTATTAGGATGAAGTTTCCCCTCTGTCCTTGACGTGGTCGATCTCGGTTCGAGTTAGGACGAGGTTCCCATCCTGTTTCCAATGGGACTATGGGGGCACATAAGGGTCGTCGCAAGGGCCTCTCCCCCCACCCGATTTAAAAGAACTGGGCCTTCGACTTTGCTCATGTTAGGGCGAGGTTCTCATCCTGTCCCTAACATGGCTGTGGGGGCACATGTGGGCGCTGTTCGGCCTCTCCCCCCATCCGATCTAAGAGGAACCGGACCTTCGACTTTGCTCACATTAGGGCGAGGTTCTCCTCCTATCCCAACGTGGCTGCGGGGGCGTGTAAGGGCATTGAAGGGCCTCTCCCTCCATCCGGTCTAAGAGGAACCGGGCCTTCGACTTTGCTCACGTTAGGGTGAGGTTCTCCTCTTGTCCCTAACGTGGCTACGGAGGCGCGTAAGGGCGTTGAAGGGCCTCTCCCCTCATCCGATCTAAGAGGAACCGGGCCTTCGACTTTGCTCACGTTAAGGCGAGGTTCTCCTCCTGTCCCTAACGTGGCTGTGGGGGCGCGTAAAGATGTTGAAAGGCCTCTCTCCCCATCCGGTCTAAGAGAACCGGGCCTTTGACTTTGCTCATGTTAGGGCGAGGTTCTCCTCCTGTCCCTAACATGGCTGTGGGGGCACTCAAGGGCCGTTATATGGGCCTCTCCCCTAGTTCGACCTTAAAATAATCGGACTTTTGTTTTGCTCATATTAGGATGAGGTTCTCCTCCTGTTCCTAACATGACCTTGTTTCAATTGTTTGAAGGGGTCGCCCCCAATCTTAACAGGTCCATGCCGAAAGGGAAAGACATGTGAAGTCGAAAGAAATTTTGATTCAAAGCAAAGTCATGAGTAGTACATTTACAGGTTTTTCAAGTTTCATGGTCGTGGAAGGTCTGCTCCTCCTTGAGGGCCTCCGGTGATGGAGTCGATGGTCCAGATGGGAGGCCGATCCCCGGGCCGCTCCTCCCTCCTTGGCGGTTCAAGTTGCGGCAGGGCCCTTGGCCGATCTTCTCTACCCTCTGGCCGGCGCCGAAGGAACCTGTTGAGTCGATCTCACCGGATGAGCTCCTCGATCTCATCTCAGAGCTGGATGCATTCCTCCGTGTTGTGGTCGTGGTCGCGGTGGTAGAGACAGAACTTGTTGGGGTTGCACTTCTCGGGGTGTGTGCGCATCCTCTCTGGCCTAGGGAGCTGCTCCCTGACCTCCATCAGTACCTGGGTCTTCGAGGCATTGAGGGGGGCGTAGTTGCAGAATCTTTCCAGTGGAGAACCCCGCCGAACCCCACGATCCGGACTTCTCTGCCTATGTACCCGGGGAAGAGTATGGACACGCTTGTGCCTAGGAGGGGATCGAGAACGCGATCGAGCTTCTCTCGGCCTCTTTTCGACTGCGGGCTTACTCGAGTCTCCCACCTGTCGCTCTCTCGCAGTCTCCTCATCCTTCATTTTGAAGGCTTCCTTCGCTCGGGCGTACCCTTCAGCCCGAGCCAACAAATCTGCAAAATTCCTGAGGTACTTCTTCTCCAGGGAGAACAAAAGGTCATTCTTCTGAAGGCCGCCCTTCAGAGCGGCCATTGCTACCGATTGGTCCAAATTCCGGACCTCCAACGCTGTGACATTGAAACGGTTGATGTAGGCCTGGATGGACTCCCCCTCCCTCTGCTTGATATTAATGAGGGACTCCAAACCCTTCCGGGGGTGCCGGCTGCTGACAAAATGGGTCACAAATTGGTGGCTCATCTGATCGAAGGAAAAGATGGTACCCAGCTTCAGTGCCGAGTACCAGTTTCTCGCCGCTCCCTTCAAGATGGACGGGAAGGCTCGGCACAGAATGACGTCGGGTGCGCCATGAAGCAGCATCATCATCCGGAAGGCCTCCAGATGATCAACTGGATCCGAAGTCCCATCGTAGCTTTCGAACTGGGGGAGTTTGAAGTTTGGCGGAATCGGTTCCTGCATGATCATTTGAGAAAAGGGAGGGTCAGTGCAAATATCCTCACCATAAGCGGGGAAAGCGTGGCGGAGTTGTTTGATCCGTCGGTTCATCTCCTAGAGTCTCCGGTCCAGAAAATCCTCTCGACTTCGGGTCTCGAGGGTCCTCTGGCAGAATGGAGGCAGGGATCTTCCAGGGGTGGACTCATGATCCGATTGAGGGTTCTCCACCCTCGGGTTCATCTTCCCAGGGAAGACAGGGTGGCTGGCCCATGTGGCCCACCCCACCACCGGATTCTGGTGTTTCGGTGACACTCTTTCCGGGCGCATTGATGCCTACGGCTGCTGCTGCTGCTGCATGGCCTGCACAGCCTCAGTGAGGCCTCTGACCTACCGTGCCAGCAGATCAAATTGCTCCATGTCGACCGCTATCGCCGGAGGAGGAGGAGGTTGGGAAACTGGAGGTGAGGCCGGAGCCTGAGATCTGGCCGCGGAGGTCGTGGATCGTCGCATGGATGCCTTACGGGGAGGCATCGAGCAAAGACCAAGTGGAGGAGGGGGCACCAGAAAAGATGCCTGGGGACAATCCCGTTGAGCGCTCCTTTAAGAACAAGGGTACTGCGAAGGTTCAGGGCCCTTCCTCTAGCGCCAATCCTGTTGGTGCAAAAATCTGCTTGCGCCGGAGAAGCTGGAGTCGCGGTCGCCGTCGGGACCTGCAAAAGAAGTTTAAACCGGAGGTGGGGTTGCTCCAGCAAGACCCTCCGACGCTCAAGTCAGTTCTCTGCCTCAACAAGAATGGAGTGCTCGAACGAAAATTTTAGCAGAGTTTCTAGGTAGAAATGAGAGCTTAGAGAATAACGTATCTGGGGTCCCCCCTTTTATAGGTGGAGGGGGCAACAAACTGATAGCGATGTCTGTAACCGTCTGGCAGTGGGCCATCCAGAGTCAGGGAAAATTTGTTGCGGAGAGTAGTGGAGTGGACCTGTGGCTATCATCGGTGCGTGCCACGTGGAGTCCACCACGGGGAGCGGAGCGGCGTCCGTTGTCGTGACTTGCCAGAAAATGGAAGAATCGCGCGGTATCCGTCGCAGGAAGTGGAGCAAGATTGTGGCCATTATTACGGCCTGTCAGGGGGTGATGGAGTCGCGCGGAATCCATTGTAGGAGGTGGAGCAGAGTCGTGGTCGTTGCTGCGGCCTGCCAGGGGGTGATGGAGTCACGCGAAATCCATTGCAGGAGGTGGAGCAGAGTCGTGGCCATTACTGTGGCCTGCCAGGGGGTGATGGAGTCGCGCGAAATCCATCGCAGGAGGTGGAGCAGAGTCGTGGCCGTTGTTGTGGCCTGCCAGGGGGTCCAGGCCTATCGGTCGGAGTTCGGCTGGGGTGTCTGACGGAGAGAGGTGGCTAGCTACCCGTCTGAGAGGAGCTTGGAGTCCGGCTCTCGTAGGAGTTCGGGCGAAGTCTACCTGCAATTGGAATCAGGGATGAAGTCTGGCTCTCGCAGAAGTCTGGATGAAGTTTACCTACAGCAGGAGTCATCGGCGGAGTCCGGCTCCCATAGGAGTCCAGGCGGAGCCTACGGGTGAAGTCGTGGGCGAGGTCCGGCTCCCGTAGGAGTCCGGATGGAGTCTGCAGGTGAAGTCATGGGCGAGGTCCGACTCCCGTAGGAGTCCGGATGAAGTCCGCAGGTGAAGTCGTGGGCGGAGCCCGGCTCCCGTAGAAGTCCGGGCGGAGTTTGCCTGCAATTAGAATCAGGGACGAAGTCCGGCTCCCGTAGGAGTCTGGACGAAGTTTCCCTGCAGCAGGAGTCGTCGGCGGAGTCCGGCTCTTGTAGGAGTCCGGGCGGAGCCTGCAGGTGAAGTCATGGGCGAGGTCCGGCTCCCGTAGGAGTCCGGACGAAGTCCGCAGGTGAAGTCGTGGGCGGAGCCCGGCTCCCATAGAAGTCCGGGCGGAGTTTGTCTGCAATTAGAATCAGGGGCGGAGTCCGGCTCCCGTAGGAGTCTGGACGAAGTTTACCTACAGCAGGAGTCGTCGGCAGAGTCCGGCTCCCGTAGGAGTCCGGGCGGAGCCTGCAGGTGAAGTCGTGGGCGAGGTTCGACTCCTGTAGGAGTCCGAATGAAGTCCACAGGTGAAGTCATGGGCGGAGCTCGGCTCCCGTAGAAGTCCGGGCGGAGTTTGCCTGCAATTAGAATCAGGAACGAAGTCCGGCTCCCGTAGGAGTCTGGACGAAGTTTACCTGCAGCAGGAGTCGTCGGTGGAGTCTGGCTCCCGTAGGAGTCCGGGCGGAGCCTGCAGGTGAAGTCGTGGGCGAGGTCCGGCTCCCGTAGGAGTCTGAACGAAGTCCGCAGGTGAAGTCGTGGGCGGAGCCCGGCTCCCGTAGAAATCCGGGTGGAGTTTGCCTGCAATTAAAATCAGGGATGAAGTTCGGCTCCCGTAGGAGTCTGGATGAAGTTTACCTGCAGCAGGAGTCGTCGGCGGAGTCCGGCTCCCATAGGAGTCTGGGCGGAGCCTGCAGGTGAAGTCGTGGGCGAGGTCCGGCTCCCGTAGGAGTCCGGACGAAGTCCGCAGGTGAAGTCGTGGGCGGAGCCCGGCTCCCGTAGAAGTCCGGGCGGAGTTTGCCTGCAATTAGAATCAGGGACGAAGTCCGGCTCCCGTAGGAGTCTGGACGAAGTTTACCTGCAGCAGGAGTCGTCGGTGGAGTCCGGCTCCCATAGGAGTCCGGGTGGTGCCTACAGGTGAAGTCGTGGGCGAGGTCCGGCTCTCGTAGGAGTCCGGACGGAGTCTGCAGGTGAAGTCGTGGGCGAGGTCCGGCTCCCGTAGGAGTCCGGACGGAGTCTGTAGGTGAAGTCGTGGGCGAAGCCCGGCTCCCGTAGGAGTCTGGACGTCGCGGAGAATCTGGTCGACGCTGGCGGGGTCCTGTCCGTCGGCAAAACTTGGGCGTGTGGCGGAGGCTCGGCCGCCCGGGAGGTTTGAAGAGATGTTACCGGAGGTCGAAAGTCAGTTGGATCTCCGGAGGGTCACTCCCATCATGAACTTCGGCTGGGAGGTATTTTATACTCAACAGTTTTGATTCCACCAGAGAATTGACGATGAAAGTCCAAAGGCGATACTATTTTTACAAAGTGGATGTGATCCATTTGCTTTCCGTATCAAAGAGCATATATATTATTATCACAAAGCCTGTACTGATAAAAACAAGGCAAGAACCCTGTTCAATCTTTAAGATTTTGGCAACAATGCTGGTGCCATATAAATCCAACAACCATCAGATTAAGTTTTTGTTGTCAGAACATTTTGTCTTTGGTCCAATTTCAGAAACTACTAGAGGCTTTGGTCCTTCAGAACTAAATCCTCTGCATCTCTTTAATTTGATCTTTATATGTTTCTAAACAATGGCGCAATCAAGTACACCGGATCAGACTTGCAAGCCAAGATTGCAAGCCATGTGACGGGTCATTCTTAATTTTCTGATCACAGTATCTGGGGCAGCCTGATGGATATGGGCGTATCTAACACACTTTAAAATTTCGTAAGGCATGACCATCACACTGGATATATGGGTGCACGTTGTTATGTTCTTGTCTAACAGTTATAATTATAATTGAGATTGTAGTTAAAATTACAGTGACTACTTTTAGGTTGTAAAAGAATTGAATCTATAAAACTAGACCTGAATTTAAATGAAATTGGACTTGGATCAAACCAGCACATATGTCAAACTTATTAAATTGAGCCACAGTGTCCGCTAAGACCGCCCCAGACCCAACTCGGAATACAAAGGTTTTTTTTTTTGGATGGTTGAGGCTGGGAAAGCAGCCACGTCTTTATTGAAAAGAGTAACATATATATATATACAATGGAGGTTACAAAAGGTCTAAAAAAATAGTTACCTCATATCTTAAAGATCAAAGAAAACAGGTGGAAATCAATTCCTCCTAAAAAACTCCTCATCCACAAACATTCGGACAACTTTGTAAGTGTATTCTGGATACTTGAGTATTCCATGATCATTTTCAAACCGCAAAGTGGATCAAAACAAAGAAAGATACAAAGCTTGCTTAGCAACTGCAATGATGGAGGTATGCTTAGCAACTGCAATGATGGAGGTATGCTTGTTGAGAAACATTTGAGAGTTCTTTTGTCACGGCCCCGACCCGAGATTTTGAATCGAGGGTCATGGCAACCGCCGCATACTCATAGAAAACTCTTCTCATAAGCATGCAAGGCATCTTATCATACTATCCTAAAACAACAGCGGAATAATTAGTCAAC
>NC_026000.2:40290267-40321651 GCF_000442705.2 Elaeis guineensis | reverse complement strand
CCTTGGCAAATTGAATTCCGAAATTTAATTTGAATTTGAGGGTGAAGTGCTGCCACCAATCTATTTTCTGAAATTTCTGAATTATTCTAGTAATAAGTTGGATTTATGTTGGCTGAAATTAAAATAGATTATGAAGATGGAAAATGATCGAAATACTAAAAATTTTTGAGGCTATGTAGAGAGATAGTTAACCCGAAGTTAGGGCAAGTAAAGTAGCATCAAAGTAAGAGTTACAATAGCTAGAGGTTGAGCATAAAAATAAGACGTACATAATCATACTCATATATCATGTAGTATGTTGTTAATTAGTATGTATTAATATTATAGGAGAGGAAGAGGGCTCTTGGAGTGCTTTGGGTGAATCAAGCTCTAGTGCAATAGCTAATAAGAGGTGAGTGGATTTCCTATTTAACCTTAGTATTTTTCGTTGTACTTTGTTATGAAAGTATCTATCTTGAGAAGAAATCAGATTTTCTATTGCTTGTATAGTTTATATAGATATATGTATATATGAGTATGTAAACTTGGAAAAAGAAATATGTGTATCTAGATTGAACAAGAACTTGGTTTTGTTTTGAAATTGTCTCAAAACAACCTATGACTAGTGAAAATTAATAAGCCTTCTTTTGGAAATGAATCATAGTATCAGCATTACATGCAGCATAAAATAGCTGACACCACCTTAGCAATAGAATATCAGAATGCCCATGTGGGGCTCAGCAATATCAGAATATTAGAATGCCTGTGGGGGCTTTATTAGAATGATCGGTTAACAGTATTCATGCTACGTGTTGACTACCCATAGTAGTGGTGCGTCGGGGGTAGTCGGCAATAAACAGCTGTATTCTTTAGCAAAGAGAAAAAAAAATTTATTACAGCTCAGCAATTTATTTTAGCTTAACGGAGTTTTCTTTTAGAAAAATGATATACTCTATAGTTTATTCTTATGTAGTTGATAAAAGTTGAAAGGATATTGTTGGTGCAAAAATCCGCCTGCGCCGGAGAAGCTGGAGTTGAGGAAGCCGCGGTCGCCGCCGGGACCTGCAAGGGAAGTCTAAACCGGAGGTGGGGTTGCTCCGGCAAGACCCTCCGACGCTCAAGTCAGTTCTCTGCCTCAACAAGAATGGAGTGCTCGAACGGAGAATTTAGCAGAGTTTTGAGATAAGGCAAAAGAGCTTAAAAAATAACGTATCTGAGTCCCCCCTTTTATAGGCGGGGGAGGCAACGGACTGATGGCGACGTGCGTAACCGCCTGGTAGTGGGCCGCCCACGGTCAGGGGAATTGATTGCGAAAGATAATGGAGCAGACATGCGGGCATCATCTCGACTTGCCACGTGGAATCTGTTATGAGGGGTGGAGCAGCGTCCGTCGTCAGGAGAATCGCATGGTATCCGTCACAGGAGGTGGAGCAGGTTCGTGGCCGTCACTGTGGCCTGCCAGGGGGATAGTGGAGCTGTGCGGAGTCCGCCACAGGAAGTGGAGCAGGGCGGCTATGGCTGCTGCAGCTTGTCAGGGAATGATGATACTGCGTGGAGTCCGCCACAGGAGGTGGAGCAGGGTCGCGGCCGTTTTGAGGGCCTGTTAGGGGGCGTGGATCTATCGATTGAAGCTCGGTAACGGTCGGAGCCATCGTGAGCGGAGCCCGGCTCCCGTAGGAGTCCGGGCGGAGCTGTTCTAATGTTGGCGGCGAAGTTCGGCTCCCGTAGGAGTCCGGGCGGAGCTGCACTTGCTGATGGCGGTGGAGCCCGGCTCCCGTAGGAGTCCGGGCGGAGCTGCACTTGCTGATGGCGGTAGAGCCCGGCTCCCGTAGGAGTCCGAGCGGAGCTGCACTTGCTGATGGTGGTGGAGTCCGGCTCCCGTAGGAGTCCGGGCGGAGCCGTGCTGATGCCGTCGGTGGAGCCCGGCTCCCGTAGGAGTCCGAGCGGAGCTGCACTTGCTGATGGCGGTGGAGGCCGGCTCCCGTAGGAGTCCGGGCGGAGCTGTGCTGATGTCGTCGGTGGAGCCCGGCTCCCGTAGGAGTCTGGGCGGAGCTGCGCTGCAAACAAAGCCAAGGGTGAAGTCCGGCTCTGATAGGAGTCCGGATTGAGCTTACCAGCAGTTGATACTAAGGGCGGAGCCCGGCTCCCGTGGGAGTCCGGGCGGAGCTGTTCTGATGCTGGCGGTGGAGTCCGGCTCCCGTAGGAGTCCGGGCGGAGCTGCACTTGCTGATGGCGGTTCCGTCGTGGGTTCCGGCTGTGGGTATTTTATACCCAACACCAGTCCCCCTACATCCGAGTTTTGAATTTCAAACGAAGGAAGTACATAGAAGTACAGCCGGAACCGTCCCTTCGAATCCCGCGCCCTGCCGCTCTCGGATATTTTGGCATTAAATGAGCACGTGCCGGAGTCTTTTCGAATTGGGGCAGTACGAGGGGACGCTTCGAAGATCCCGTGGGTACGCTGGCCTAGGTACGGTGCAATTATGACCCTGCCAACCGCCAGCCGTCTTCAGCCGTCTGCCACGGGGAGTGGGACACGTGTCGGATGCGGACTGGCCTGGGGGGATTCGAGATCATTATGGCATCGGATCCCAGGGTCTATTTAAACCCGTCCTCCCCCTTCAGGCGCCCCACTCCGCTTCTGATTTCTTGCTGGCGTCTGTCATCTTCCCGAGAGTCCGCTCTAGCGAACGCCCTCTCGAGCTGTAGGCGCCCTCCGTTTCTCGCTCCCCAGGCCCCCAGAGCAAGATAGGTTAGTGCCCACCTTCTCCTTCTTACCGCCTAGGGTCTTCTCCTCCTTCCACCTTTTTTGTGTCTTCTCCTGAGTTGACCTCCAGCGTCTCCCTCCTTTCTCGGCTTGCTTTTCTAGGGCCCTTTAGGTTCTCCCCCAAAGAAAAATGTCTTTCGATTCTTCTGCTCCCGTAAGTTCTGGGAGTTCTTCTGCTTCAAACCCCCAGGCCCCTGTTTCTGCGGACGAACCCGTGTTTGGGGCAGGGTCTCGCCCGGTCTTCGCACCGGGTGCCATTCCTTGTTCGTCGACTCCGGACGAACTTCTCCTGATAAGGGCTCAGTACGGGGTCCCTTCAGAGTACGACCTGGAGCTCCCCGGCCCCTCTGACTGGGCCAGCGCTCCCCCTCCTGGTCGCTTTTGTTTGTACCAGGAGGCATTCCGTGCCGGACTCCGGCTTCCGCTTCCTGCTTTTGTTGCCGCCTTCTTTCGTTTCTTAGACATTTCTCTCGCTTCTGTCGCCCCGAATTCCTTTAGGTTTTTGATAGGGTTTCTCTCCCTCTGTCACATAGCCGAGGTCCAGCCTTCCCTCTCCCTGTTCAGACATTTCTACACTTTCAAACGCCATCCTTCAGCGAATGATTGGTGGTACTTCTCCCCCCAGTTCGGTAAGAAGGGGTTGCTGAAGGGCGCCCCTTCTTCGATTCACAACTGGAAGGGAAAATTTCTCTTCATTTACTGTCCGACCCTGGAATTGGGCCTGCCCCCTTGGGGGTCTCTGAGGGATTCCATCCGTCGGGCTCCCGGCCTGGGAGAGGACGACCTTCAGGCCGCCCAGAAGCTCCTGAGTTACCCCGCTCCTTCCCTTCCAAACCTACTGAGGGAGCCGCTTCTCTTCAACATCGGCCTGAGCCCTCAGGATCCAGCAAGTATACATCTTTCCTTTTCTTGTCTTCTTCTTCTTTCTCTTCTTTTCTCTCTCCTTTTTCCTTTTTTTTTTCTCTTTCTCTTTTTTCTTTTTTCTTTCTTCTTCTTCTTCTTCTTCTTCTTCTTTTTTCGGACTGATTGGTGCTGCTTTTGCCCTCTTCTTTTCTTTTCCTGTTTTTTTTTTTTTTTTTTTTTAGCAATGGACGCCGAAGCCACACGGATGCTCGCCAAGGCCATGAGGGCCCAGAAAAGGAAGGGCGCGACGACTTCTGGCCCGGCGAAGAGGGCCAGGGGGAGGAGACGAGCTTGGCTGCGCCCGTCCAGGCGACCCCGGCAATCGACATTCCTTCGGATGCCGAGCCAGTGGCCCCCCGGGCTCCCTCAAGGAGCCCGCCGACCGGGGTCCCCATTCCGGAGGTCCGCCTCGCGGAGGTGCCTGCCGCGGGGAGGAGGAGAAAATCGATGGCCCGCAGGCCGAGCAGCCATCGAGCCGCTGCAGACGAGTCCGTCTGCTCCGAAGGGGGATCGGAGAACCCCTTCAACGACAAGGCCCTGATCCGTCGGCTGCTCGACGGTTGCATTCTGTCCGATGTCGTGGAGAGGATCGACCGTGCCGATCCCGAGCAGCGGGCCTGGGACACCTTGGGGTCCTTTCTTGAGGTAAGCGGACTTTTACTTGCTCAGTTGCTCGGTCTTTGTTGTAATTCTCCATCTATCCTTGCAGATCGGGCACCAGCTCTTCGCCTATGTCGAGGCGTCAGGCCGCATGAGAAGGGACCTTCTTCGGGCGGAGGAGCGTTGCCAAGACAAGGTTGCTCGTCTCCAAGCGAAGACGGCCGAGGTGGCCGCCCTCCAGGAGGCCCTGGAGAGAGAGAGACAAGACCGGGAAGAGGAAAGACGAGTCCGAGAGGAGGAGAGGCGAAGCCTGGAGGAGTCGGCAAGGAAGGCGGAGGCCGAGGTCGCCCACCTGGCCGAGCAAACTCCGGTTCTGGTTTCGGAGGCCAGGACCCTTGCGGTGGAGGAGTTCAAGACCTCCGCGGAGATGAGGGAGCTGAACGTCCAGTTTGGCCTGGAGGCATTCACTAAGGGGTTCGAGCTCTGCCGAGAGAGGGTGGCCAGCAGATATCCTGACCTTGATCTCGGCTTTCTGGAGGAGTCTGACGACGAGGCCGCCCCTTCATCCGCCGCTGCCCCAGTTGCACCCCCCGCGCCGGGCTCTCCACCCCCAGCCTCCGAGGTCTGAGACCTCCGATCTTGTATCTTTCTTTTGTTGCCATATTTCCTTTCCGCTTGTCTTCAAAATTAATCAATAAAGTTGAATTTCTTATTGTGGATGGTCTTTCCTTCCCCCTGCTCCTTCTTTCCTGCCTTTCTTCTTGTAATGAGTTGGTCTCTGACGTTTGCTTCTTCCGATGGCAGTGTCCTGCCGAAGCACTTTCCTTGCCCCTGGGGGTCCCGCTGAAGTCAACTATCCAACGGCTAAAAAAGGAGGTCCTCCACCTGACGAAGAAGTTGAAAAAGTCGGAGGGCGAGCTCCGCCAGGCGAAAAAATGCTATTCCGAGGCCGCCGCTGAGGCCGCCCACTTCAGGAGTCTCCAAGTGAAGACAATCATGGACTACAGCCGGAGGAAGGCAAACTTTGCGAAGGAGCTCGAAGAATGCACGAAGAGCGCTAGCGACCGAACTTGGGCTCAAGAAGCCAGGATCAGCGCCCTTAAAGTGGAGCTGTCGGCTGCCAAGAGGAGGATCGGCCAGCTGGAAGGAAACTCACCCCGGCTCACAGCACGGGATGAGCAGATATGGTCACAAAAAGTTTCCGACCTCCAGAAGCAGCTTCAAGATGCCGAGATGAGCCATGATGTGCAGCGGGCCAGCTGGCGCCGACAGGTAGAGGAGTACAAGGGGAGATTCCATCGATCGGCGGACGAGGTGGTTCGTCTCCAGAGGCAGTTGGTTACTAGGGCGCAGCTTGCTAACGCCCAAGATAACGAAGAGCTCCAAGCCCTGAGAGGCACTGTCGAAGGGATTTCTGTCTCCCTTGGGGAGAAGACAGCTGAGCTTCAACAAGTAAAAATCCAGCTGGGGCTTGAGCGGAAGGCCGTCGCGGACGCAGAGGCGGAGTCCGAAGTTTTGCGGAAGTGGCATCGGGAAGCGGAGGCTGAGAGCCGGCGACTTCGTCAGGCGTTCCAGGATATGCTGCAAAAGAAGGAAGAACTAGAGGAAACCGTGGATAGCTTGAGGCAGTCCTGGTTGGGGGATGGTGGTGATCACCCTAGGTTAGAGGGAGCAGGACCTCCTTAGAGTTCTTTTGTAGACACTCCCTTTTTGTAGCTGCCTCCTCTTTTTTTTTTTTTTTCTTGTCGTTTTGTCCCTCTTTCTCTGGCCGTCCTGGTCCTGTAGTACATATATCGGAAATGAGAAAAAGCATTTTGCGTTACCTTGTCCGCGCGTAGCACCAATATTGTCGTTCGTTGACCCTTTCTCGTTGTTTGGCCTGTTTGGCTTAGAGGTCGTCGTGGGAAAGGGCTCTTCCTTTCCATCCGATCTCGTCACGTGGCCGAGCCTCGCCACCGTTTTTAACCCTTGCTGGTGAAGTAGCGGATGGAGCCCGGCTTTCTTGGCGGCGGAGTCCGGCTCCCGTAGGAGCCCGGGCGAAGCTTTCCTGGCGGCGGAACCCGGCTCCCGTAGGAGTCCCGCTGAAGTTTACCTTGGCGGCGGAGCCCGGCTCCCATAGGAGTCTGGGTGAAGTTTACCTTGGCGGCGGAACCCGGCTCCCGTAGGAGTCCGGGTGAAGCTTTACCTTGGCGGCGGAACCCGGCTCCCGTAGGAGTCCGGGTGAAGCTTTACCTTGGCGGCGGAACCCGGCTCCCGTAGGAGTCCCGCTGGAGTTTACCTTGGCGGCGGAGCCCGGCTCCCGTAGGAGTCCGGATGAAGTTTTACCTTGGCGGCGGAACCCGGCTCCCGTAGGAGTCCGGGTGAAGCTTTACCTTGGCGGCGGAACCCGGCTCCCGTAGGAGTCCGGGTGAAGCTTTACCTTGGCGGCGGAACCCGGCTCCCGTAGGAGTCCCGCTGGAGTTTACCTTGGCGGCGGAGCCCGGCTCCCGTAGGAGTTCGGGTGAAGTTTTACCTTGGCGGCGGAACCCGGCTCCCGTAGGAGTCCGGGTGAAGCTTTACCTTGGCGGCGGAATCCGGCTCCCGTAGGAGTCCGGGTGAAGCTTTACCTTGGCGGCGAAACCCGGCTCCTGTAGGAGTCCGGGTGAAGCTTTACCTTGGCGGCGAAACCCGGCTCCCGTAGGAGTCCGGGTCTTCCATTTTGCTTGATCCGGCGCGAGGTTCTCGTTATCAGCCTGGCTTGTGGGGGCGCGTTAGGGCGCTGTAAGGCCTCTCCCCCCTCCGGTCTGAAAGAACCGGGCCTTCAACTTTGCTCATGTCAGGATGAGGTTCTCCTCCTGTTCCTGACATGGCTGTGGGGGCACATTAGGGCGTTGCAAGGCCTCTCCCCCCATCCGGTCTAAAAGAACCGGGCCTTTGACTTTGCTTAAGTTAGGGCGAGATTTTCCTCCTGTCCCTAACAGGGCTGTGGGGGCACATTAGGGCGTTGTAAGGCCTCTCCCCCCATCCGGTCTAAAAGAACCGGGCCTTTGACTTTGCTCAAGTTAGGGCGAGGTTTTCCTCCTGTCCCTAACAGGGCTGTGGGGGCACATTAGGGCATTGTAAGGCCTCTCCCCCCATCCGGTCTAAAAGAACCGGGCCTTTGACTTTGCTCAAGTTAGGGCGAGGTTTTCCTCCTGTCCCTAACAGGGCTGTGGGGGCACATTAGGGCGTTGTAAGGCCTCTCCCCCCATCCGGTCTAAAAGAACCGGGCCTTTGACTTTGCTCATGTCAGGACGAGGTTCTCCTCCTATTCCTGACATGGCCGTTGTTTTTGGAGAGGTCATATCCAGTCGTAATACATCCGCGTTAAGCAGGAGGAGTGCGTTAGCTAGAAAGAAAAGTAGATTCAAAACAAAATAGTAAGCAATACATTTACAGTTCTCCCACTCCTCCCAGAGGCCCTCCGGCGATGGAGTCGATGGTCCCGATAGGAGGCCGGTCCCCGGGCTGCTCCTCCCTCTTCTGTGGTTCGAGCGGTGGGAGGGCTCTTGGCCGGTCTCCTCTACCCTCAGGCCTGCGGCGGATGAATCTGTCGAGCCGACCTCGCTGGATGAGCTCCTCGATCTCGTCCTGGAGCTGGATGCACTCTTCGGTGTCATGGCCGTGGTCGCGGTGGTAGAGGCAGAACTTGTTGGGGTTGCGCTTCCCGGGGTGCGTGCGCATCCTCTCTGGCCTAGGGATCAGCTCCCTGACCTCCATCAGTACCTGGGCCTTCGAAGCGTTGAGGGGGGCGTAGCTACGGAACTTCCCTGGCGGGGAACCCCGCCGAAACCTGTTGTCCGGGCTTCTCTGCCTGCGTGCCCGGGGTGGAGTATGGGCGCGCTTGTGCCCAGGAGGGGATCGGGAGCGAGGCCGGACTTCCCTTGGCCTCTTCTCAACTGCGGGCTTGCCAGAATCTTCCGCCTGACGCTCCCTCGCAGTCTCTTCATCCTTCATTTTGAAGGCCTCTTCCGCTCGGGCGTATCCTTCAGCCCGAGCCAGCAGATCAGCAAAATCCCTGGGGTACTTCTTCTCCAGGGAGTACAAGAGATCATTCTTCTGAAGGCCACCTTTCAGGGCGGCCATGGCAACCGACTGGTCCAAGTTCCGGACCTCCAACGCCGCGATGTTGAAGCGGTTGATGTAGGCCCGTATGGACTCCCCTTCCCTCTGCTTGATGTTGATGAGGGACTCCGAACCTTTCTGGGGACGTCGGCTGCTGACAAAATGGGCCACGAATTGGTAGCTCATTTGGTCGAAGGAGAAGATGGTACCCGGCTTCAGTGCCGAGTACCAGTTTCTTGCTGCTCCCTTCAAAGTAGACGGGAAAGCCCGGCACAAGATGGCGTCGGGGGCACCATGAAGCAGCATCATCGTTCGGAAGGCCTCCAGGTGGTCCACCGGGTCCGACGTCCCGTCGTAGCTTTCAAACTGGGGGAGCTTGAAATTCGGCAGGATCGGTTCCTGCATAATCATTTGGGAGAAGGGAGGGTCAGTGCAGATATCCTCACCGTAAGCGGGAGGCGCATGGCGGAGTTCTTCGATCCGCCGGTTCATCTCCTGGAGCCTCCGGTCCAGGAAATTCTCTCGACTTCGAGTCTCGAGGGTCCTTTGGCAGAACGGGGGCAGGGATCTCCCAGGGGTGGAGTCGTGGTCCGATTGAGGGCTCTCCACCCTTGGATTCGCCTTCCCGGGAAGGACGGGGCGGCTGGCCCAGGTGGCCCGCCCCACCGTCGGGTTCTGGCATTCTGGAGACGCCTCTTCCGGATGCGCCGACGCCTGCGGCGGCTGCTGCTGCATTGCTTGTACGGCCTCGACGAGGCCTTTGACCTGCTGCGCCAGCAAGTCAAACTGCTCCGCGCCGACCGTCGTCGCCGGAGGGGGAGGAGGAGCTGGCTGAGAAATGGGAGGGGAGGCCGGAGCCTGAGATCTGGCCGCGGAGGCCGTGGACCGCCGGGTGGACGCCCTGCGCGGAGGCATCGGGTGTCGATCTCGCGGGGGAGGATTGGGAGTAGATGACGGAGAGATGGCCGGAGGCGGCTCCGTTGAGCGCTCCTTCAAGAACAAGGGTGCTGCGAAGATACAGCCCCTTCCTCTCGCTCCAATCCTGTTGGTGCAAAAATCTGCCTGCGCCGGTCGCCGCCGGGACCTGCAAGGGAAGTCTAAACCGGAGGTGGGGTTGCTCCGGCAAGACCCTCCGACGCTCAAGTCAGTTCTCTGCCTCAACAAGAATGGAGTGCTCGAACGGAGAATTTAGCAGAGTTTTGAGATAAGGCAAAAGAGCTTAAAAAATAACGTATCTGAGTCCCCCCTTTTATAGGCGGGGGAGGCAACGGACTGATGGCGACGTGCGTAACCGCCTGGTAGTGGGCCGCCCACGGTCAGGGGAATTGATTGCGAAAGATAATGGAGCAGACACGCGGGCATCATCTTGACTTGCCACGTGGAATCTGTTATGAGGGGTGGAGCAGCGTCCGTCGTCAGAAGAATCGCATGGTATCCGTCGCAGGAGGTGGAGCAGGTTCGTGGCCGTCACTGTGGCCTGCCAGGGGGATAGTGGAGCTGTGCGGAGTCCGCCACAGGAAGTGGAGCAGGGCGGCTATGGCTGCTGCGGCTTGTCAGGGAATGATGATACTGCGTGGAGTCCGCCACAGGAGGTGGAGCAGGGTCGCGGCCGTTTTGAGGGCCTGTCAGGGGGCGTGGATCTGTCGATTGAAGCTCGGTAACGGTCGGAGCCGTCGTGAGCGGAGCCCGGCTCCCGTAGGAGTCCGGGCGGAGCTGTTCTGATGTTGGCGGCGAAATCCGGCTCCCGTAGGAGTCCGGGCGGAGCTGCACTTGCTGATGGCGGTGGAGCCCGGCTCCCATAGGAGTCCGGGCGGAGCTGCACTTGCTGATGGCGGTGGAGCCCGACTCCCATAGGAGTCCGGGCGGAGCTGCACTTGCTGATGGCGGTGGAGCCCGGCTCCCGTAGGAGTCCGGGCGGAGCTGCACTTGCTGATGGTGGTGGAGTCCGGCTCCCGTAGGAGTCCGGGCGGAGCCGTGCTGATGCCGTCGGTGGAGCCCGGCTCCTGTAGGAGTCCGGGCGGAGCTGCACTTGCTGATAGCGGTGGAGTCCGGCTCCCGTAGGAGTCCGGGCGGAGCTGTGCTGATGTCGTCGGTGGAGCCCGGCTCCCGTAGGAGTCCGGGCGGAGCTGCGCTGCAAACAAAGCCAAGGGTGAAGTCCGGCTCTGATAGGAGTCCGGATTGAGCTTACCAGCAGTTGATACTAAGGGCGGAGCCCGGCTCCCGTGGGAGTCCGGGCGGAGCTGTTCTGATGCTGGCGGCGGAGTCTGGCTCCCGTAGGAGTCCGGGCGGAGCTGCACTTGCTGATGGCGGTTCCGTCGTGGGTTCCGGCTGTGGGTATTTTATACCCAACAGATATCAATGATGTGATTTATATGTTATGCTGATGAGTATTATATTTAGATTTTTTTATTTTTTTATTGTTAAATGGATATCCATTTACTGAGACTTAGGTCTCACCCCTCACTCTTTCTTCTTTTTTTTTTTTCAGATTTAGAGCAGCTAGGTCAGACATGGAAATATAGCATCAGCATCCTCATCTGCATTCACTAGTAGAAGGTTGGCCATGTTCATTCGTGTTTGGATCTTTTTTTTTTGAAATGTGTATGTAGACCATGTCAGTTTTTGGTAGGGTTATTCCTTGAGGCATATGTGGGCCATGGCAACTAGAAGTGGAAACTTGTTTTGGATTGTTGTATTTATTTTAGTTGTATACATTAATAGACATCAGGTGTAAGTTATTTTACACAGTATGGATACAGTATGGTATAAGGAATAAAATCCTGAAGATGATTTTTGAGTCATATGAATTAAATTGAATTTTTTATATTAACAGGTTTCACAAAATTTACCTAATTTAGGAAAGAACATGTTGTTGGTAGATGAACAGAGTTTAATAGTATTTTATAAACAGTGGTGTAAGATGCTACTAAAACTCAACTCAGCTACTGAACCCTTGCCTGATCTAGGGGTGGGGTGCTACAATATCTTTATCTTATGGCTCCATATTATATTCTCTATCTCTGCTTCTAGTCTAGGAATGTCTACAGTGCTACTATTCTGCCTAGAATTTGGGACATATCAGCTCACTGTAGACAAGTAAGTGGCTTTATTCTTTTACATTATTAACTATATTTTAGAAGCTCTATTTCATTGGGCCAAAACAACAAAGCAAAGCCATCGACAATACCATGCATTGAGCAAGGAGAGTTGAGCTTGGTGGGGAGCTTGGTGTAGAGGAGATTTTGGCCCTTGACGAGGATGGCATTGTCCTCACGCAACACTCAAATAACATACATATCCCTCTCCACCACATGTCAGCATCATCTCCTCCACCTCATCCCCCACTTTACCTCTACGTCAGCTTGAGATTGCACTCTTCACCACCGCCGTTAAAAGTAGTGCCACTTTATCACCAATATGTAGAGATAGCAATGAATCAGATCAGCCAATACCCATATCCATCTCATAATAAAAAATCCCATGCCTATATCCACGAGGTATCCATCTTGAGTAGGGTCAAATCATGTAAAGAACTCACTATGTAAATACTTTAAAAATAATTATAACTTTGAAAGATGTGACTTAGATTAAAATTAAAACAAGTTAGATTCAAGGTGGAGCATATCATTATTTGCATATGATCTAATCTTGCTTCAAAATTTTATCTAGAACCCATATCTTTTTCATATTTTAATTGGGTCGGATAAAACCTACCCCATTTAGATTAGATCGGATCGAATAACTTGCAAGTTGGTTACAATTGCCATCCCCATGGAGGAGGATTTCATTGCTTGTTTGCTCTCTGTCTTATCCCTTATTCATTTCTTGAGTTCTTTCTCGAATTTTACGTAGCAGTCCAGTGGCCTGACGATATATATCGCCAACGTGTAAGTGAACTGAAACATGACTCAATATTATATAAAAAGACTCTTGTACCCCATCAATTTGAGCAGTTGCCAATGGGCTATAGAGGAGATGAGCAGTTTTTCACAGTAGTTACCAGTAGGTTGTGTTAATGCTAATTGGTGCCGTTACTTGGACTTGTTGGAAAGAAAAGAACTCTCAAATATTTCTCAATAAGCGTACCTCCATCATTGTAGTTGCTAAGCAAGTTTTGTATCTTTTCTTTTTTTTTTTTCGGTCCACTCTGCTATTTGAAAATGATCATGGAATACTCAAGGATTCAGAATACACTTACAAAGTTGTCCGAATGTTTGAGTGGATGAGGAGTCTCTTATGAGGAATTGATTTTCACTTATTTTCTTTGATCTTTGAGATATGATGTAACTATTTTTTTTAGACCTTTTGTAACCTCCATTGTATATATATATATGTTACTCTTTTCAATAAAGACGTGGCTGCTTTCCCAGCCTCAACCATCCAAAAAAAAAAAACCTTTGTATTCCGAGTTGGGTCTGGGGCGGTCTTAGCGGACACTGTGGCTCAATTTAATAAGTTTGACATATGTGCTGGTTTGATCCAAGTCCAATTTCATTTAAATTCAGGTCTAGTTTTATAGATTCAATTCTTTTACAACCTAAAAGTAGTCACTGTAATTTTAACTACAATCTCAATTATAATTATAACTGTTAGACAAGAACATAACAACGTGCACCCATATATCCAGTGTGATGGTCATGCCTTACGAAATTTTAAAGTGTGTTAGATACGCCCATATCCATCAGGCTGCCCCAGATACTGTGATCAGAAAATTAAGAATGACCCGTCACATGGCTTGCAATCTTGGCTTGCAAGTCTGATCCGGTGTACTTGATTGCGCCATTGTTTAGAAACATATAAAGATCAAATTAAAGAGATGCAGAGGATTTAGTTCTGAAGGACCAAGCCTCTAGTAGTTTCTGAAATTGGACCAAAGACAAAATGTTCTGACAACAAAAACTTAATCTGATGGTTGTTGGATTTATATGGCACCAGCATTGTTGCCAAAATCTTAAAGATTGAACAGGGTTCTTGCCTTGTTTTTATCAGTACAGGCTTTGTGATAATAATATATATGCTCTTTGATACGGAAAGCAAATGGATCACATCCACTTTGTAAAAATAGTATCGCCTTTGGACTTTCATCGTCAATGAACGAGAATTGGTCACATCCATTTATTTTCCAGAAACATAATATCATCCTTACACATACTTTCATCATCCATCATCCATACGGTACTTCCAAAAAAACGACTAAACTTTCCAGAAGTGAAGGTATCAGTCCGATAGCAGTTTCAAAACAAATAGGTCTCTGGCGATGTTCTGCAATTACAGGGGAATGTATCGTCATCATAACAACAATGCCACGCATGATTGGATATAACTCAAGGCAAATAGGTTACGATGATCAAAGAGATTCTAAGGGGCCAACATGAGAATCACAGTTTTAACAGGACTCTGAAGATGCTGTATGTACAACTCCGCGGTTGTCTATATCTCTTCTTCATCAAATGGGTCCCTCTCAGGATAGTCTCCAACCTGTATAATGAATGCTAATCAGCCTCAACTTTATTGGCAACTTTTCCACAGATGTCTTGCAGCGGATCAATATGATAAAAATGTAAAAGATTCGGGATTTAGAAAAGAGGGAAAAATGGGACAAGGTTACATATCTTATGCTATTACTACACAGTATGTGCACAGATATGTTGTCTCATTACAGTATTTCCATTTTTGAACATTTGATATTTATCATTATAAAAATGTTGCATTAAGACAAGCTGTTTTATCAAGCGAAACTACAACCTTTTTAGTAATGATCATAAGTTCATCTATAAGCCTCATCCCGTGTCTGGCATGGGCTGTATGGTTTGTGCTTTGATGTGGCACCCATGGAAAGCCAACAATGAAATAAGAAAAGTTCTACTGGAGACGCCAGAAATTTTAGCCATGTTCCTTTTTGTAATAAAATAGCATAAACTTTGTTCACATACTCTGCATAAAGGTTTGCATTCTTGGTACCTGACTGCGTACCAGTAGGAGGCTGCTATGTTCATACAAAAGTGTAATGGTACACCAAAAATATATTTTTTTAAATTTTCAAATTTTTTAAGCTTTGTTTATTTGTTTTTGAGTATAAAATAGGCTTTTGTGAGTTCGTTTTTGATATTTAAATGCAATATGCTTTATTTTTTATATTACATACCTAAAGAATGGTTTGACTATATCATACATGTTAAATTAACTAAGCATAATCCTGTAAATATAAAATACCTATATTAAATAAAAGTGGAAAGGCAACATCTGCCCAATTCCAAGTTGAGGGAAACCTGGATCTAGGAAATGGCTCACCATTCCCCTCTCTCCCTCTCATTCTCCTATCGTCTCTTTTATCCTCTCTTTCCTTGAAGAGGGGGGAGGGAAATAAGGGTGTTGGATCCCTTTCTCCCCCAATTATTGAGGCCCCGAACCAGCATGGGGCCCTTAATGAATCGAACCGCTTAGAACCAAGCAGCTCTAGGAGATTCGCTCAGTAAGGATCAATTCACATCAATTTATACAAAATCCCATACTGACACCACAAACAATCCCTGTTTATGATCGATGCAGAACAATCCTGACCAAACGGGGCAGTTTGGTATGGTGTTGCATTCCTTGCCCTGAATTAAATTGGTAAACTAGAGCTATAAAATACTAATGAACACAAATTACAAAAACAAATAAAGTAAATCACCAAAAAAAATGTTAAGAAACTCAGTATAGAAGTGCATACATATGAATAAAGTTACCCTTATCAATAAATCACATCATCCAGTCGACTTGTAAGAGCTGTAGTTTCTTCCCTCACTTCCACTTATATTTATTTATTTTTCATTCTGGAGGCTGAACAGCTGAGGTTTAGTTCCTATACTTGCACGAGGTCAGACAGATCAGTCAGCTATGTTATTGCAAACTTGTCAGCCAGTCACCAGGTATCTAACAAACTGGTAAGGTTGGACCACAGGGGTATATTGCACCATTTGCAAACTAGTTTATTACATGAGCAATTCAACGAGCATGTTGATTATATTAATGTACCACACTAACGCTCACTCTCTACCCAAACAACTGTCTGTACCTGGTACAAGTAACATTCTTTTCAAAATCAGATGGCCTGCAGAAGCACATCTAGAAGTTTTTTCAAGCCAACCAGCAGTACCTCATGAACTGAGCAGATCAGAGGGTTTTGTTTGTTTGCTTGTATGCTCTTGCGTATATGTGCTTCCATTTGTGCAGGTCTAAAAATTCTTTTTGGCCAGCAAAGCTGAAAGGGGTGCACTAAATCAACTGATTCTTACATGTTTACTGAGAGAGAATTGCTTCTGCTGGCCAGCTTCTAGGGCTTTGATGACAAGCCCACCATGTACTAGTTCTGGACAGGGATTTCAGGGTGATCTCAGAAGGTTCTGTTCAGTCAGATGTGTTTTCTACATTGTGTGTCATGATTAGGAATCAAAGTATCAGCCCTGTCCTCTGACCAAAAAGCAGATTCATGCACAAATAAACACATGCTTGATCAATTCAATCGCTATGCACTAATCAAGAAGCTTAAGCAAATGGGGTAAGACAAGCTACACTTTACATACAGGCTCTACATGCATATTACTTCACAAAATTATGCTTTTGGGTCAAGTATTCAGGACTCAAACAAGCATTCCAGAACCAATATTGCACATATACCTTGACTTTGTCTGGCCTAAGTATGGCACCATGCTGTGGCAGGCATTGAAAATAGCGAATACCTTTCACCCTGCAACAACAAAAAGGGTCAACAACAATAAAGGCCAGTAGATGAACATAAGCAATTACAAATATGCTACCCATGAGGACATATTAAATAATCTACACATGAAAGATGGATGGATTTTCTTGAAATGAAAATGACATTACCAAGCATCCTCCAAATCTTCTGGAAAAAAATCTTGAAAATAAAAATGACATTAACCAGCATCTTACAAGTCTTCTTTAAAAAAAAAAAAAGGCATCCTAGAATCGTGTCCAGCAAGAAAACTGAAGTCTCATTCTATCAAGCTTGGACCAGTTATTAAACATGTTTCTACAAAAGAAGACTGCACAAAAAGATCGCAGGATTTCATGATTGGCCATTAACTTTGTCCAATCCTCCAAATACTTTTGCTGATATCATCTGGGAAGGCAAGTTATCAGATGGTGGGTCCAAAACGCAAGAGTGGAGAAAAATATAATGCTATCTGATAAATAATAAAGAAGGTGAAAAATGAAAAGCATTACCGGTAGAGGTTGCTAGACACTTGAATTATCATATTAATTTATTATTTTCTTGAAATTGACATGTGATCCAAATTGTGATAATGGAATTAGGATAATATTAGCTAAGGGTACAAGACAGTATAACAGACCTTTACAGGACTCAAGCCTTAGTATAGCGAATTTGGACTTGGGGTGTCACAGATCTAGACAAGATTATAGACTGTTGGAACCTAAACCCATTAAAAATTGCAGGCACAAACCAAACGATTTAAAATGTCGCATCTAACTCATAATCAAACCAAACCTACAAAATTTGTTAAGTAATGGATATGGTCTAGCTCATAAGAATGAATCTAATTCAGGTTGCATCCAACTTATACCTAAACCAGAGGTCAACCAGTAAAGCATTTTGGATGAATAAAGGATCTACAATGAATAAAAACCATAGGTTGATGCAGATCTGCATTGATCTGAACTTCGTTGGCAATCTTTAGATTTTTCTTAGTAACATTTACACATCCAAACACAGCTCAATTAGGTTATATAACAGATACTCGCTTCAGCACAGCAGAAACTTACCATAGCAATGCAGAAAATTCAAAATAGAATAAAGAGAGAAGAAGAAGAAGAAGAATGGAGGAATAGAAGGAAGAAGAAATGACAAGAAAAGCCAGCAGCCTGTTTTACATAATTTCAATCCCATGAACCTACCCAGATTGCGGGCCATATAATCCCTTAAATAAAGATAGCCAACCCAATTTCCTTTCCCACATCGGACTCTAAGAAAATAGAGATAAATAGAAACCAAATTTGATAAAAAATCCTCCAGTATGAAGACTTGATGATGCCCATCAACAACCCAATTTGAGTCCCTTCAGGCCCCAACAAAACCTCAATTTCACTGCAATAGGACCCCAAAAACCTCTAGAAAAATAACCAAAATACAAAAAAAATGAACAAATTAAAGCCTGAAAACTAAGGCATGGAAAATGAGATATTAGGGTTTGATTCACTTATTCCAGCTTACAATTCTCTTCAATCTAAGAGAAATAATGTCTTAGACTAGTGGTAACATCTCCTGGCATTTAGAACTATGAAGAAAATTACACTAGCTATATGATAAAGACAATGTAACATAAAATAAGGAATGTATCATATATATAGTATCTAAATAATACACATGGTAAGTAACATTCTAAAACCAAATACTTATACTTGCAAAGAAGAAGTAAATACAAAAGACTATTAGCCACTGATTATAAAACCAACTTTTTGTCAATTTATTATGAGATTTTAGAGACTTCAAAACAAAAAGCAATTACTATGGATGAGTGGTGGAAGTCATAGTCATAATAATAGTAGCAACAAGGATTGAAGAAGCCTCAGCAAGATGAGGGATGATCGGGAAATGTCCCGGCCATCACGTCCCAGTCTAGCAAGATCACAGCACATGGGATGGGTGTGGGACCCCGAAGTCATTTTCGGTCCCCATCCTGACGGTCCCATCTTCACCTCAGCTAGATCACTTGTCGATAGGCCCCTCCAGTAAGGGTGGCAATCGGATCAGGTCGGATCATAAATGGATCGGATCCGATGCGGATCAGGTCAGAAAACATCAAAACCGAACCCGACCTATTTATTAAACAGGTCAGATTTTCAAACCTGAACCTGACCTATTTAATAAATAAGTCACTCGACCCGACCCGTTTAACCTGTTTATTAAACAGATAACCTGTTTAACCGACCCGATCCAACCTGTTTAACCTGTTTAAAATAGAATTATTTAGTCCAATCCAATATTCCAACCCAACCCAACCTGTTTAATCTGTTTAAAACAGAATCTGTTGGCCCAACCCAACCTAACCCGATCTAACATGTTTAATCTATTTAAAAAATCAGCATACATAATTACTAAATAATTAGAACAACAAAGAAGGGAAGAGGAAGAGGAAGAGGAGGCTCAGATTTATTATTTAATCTGTAGCTAAATCAAAATGACTGCAATTGGTTGTCTGTAGAAGCAGACCGTCCAAGATTGTTGCCATTTGAAATAATTGAATCGGCAAAATTTAATCTAAAATCATCACAACCTCTTCATACAAATCTTAAAACAAAAATCTGAAGCTAGGTATTAAAATTTAAATCCTGGCATGCTACGAAACTATAGCAAGTTGGGCTACCACATAATGAACAAGAAATGCTAGCTGCCAGCATTCATAGAGTTCGAAGAGGACAGAGGATAGGAGAATCCGAGGATCAAAAGTTCAGAAAATCCTTCATTCTCAATTATTTTCAATCTCATCTAACATTTTGAAAAAGCAAAAAAACACGCATCGAAGGGTAGGTAAGAGAAATATCTAAATCCTCGATCTCCAAACAATAGATTTCTTATTGTAAAAACAAAACCACAAATAGATTGTCGGCGTGCAATCACTTGAGACTCATGATTTAAGACAAAGAAAAATCAAACAAAAAAATCCAAAAATAGATTTCTCATTGCAAAAACAAAACCACAAACAGATTGTAGACGCGAAATCACTTGGGACTCATGATTTAAGATGATAAAGAAAAATCAAACAAAAAATATCCAAAAATAGATTCTCATTGCAAAAACAAAACCACAAACAGATTGTAAGCATGAAATCACAAAAATAGATTTCTCAGATAGTATTTAATTTGCAACTAAATCAAAAAGGGGAAAAGGGAAAGAAAGCAACATAAGATAAAAAAATCCAAAAAAAAATAGATCAACAATATGTAAGATTCTTATTTGAAAAGATCTCACAATTTTTGGTTGTGGAAGAAAGCGTCGACCACCAAAAGAGAAAAAGGGGGAAAGGAGAAAAACTCTAGATCTCGAGGACCGACGACAGCCAAGTGACGACAAGCCTTTCTCTCAAGGATGGGCAACGGAGGACCGAAGGAGGAAATCGGCCACCATTGAAAGTCGGGAGCACCGATTAGGCAGCTACCGAAGGAGCCAAGGAGTAGAGGAGCCTCAATCATCATTGAGAGCAAGCTGGAAGCACCGAAGTGGAGCTGCAGAGTGAAGCTGCGGAGAAATCAAGAAACCAAACCCTGAAGATGGATCGAAGATGGGAGGAGGAAAGACCGAAAGAGTCGAAAGGCTATAAAAAAATCAGCTGAGTGAGAGTGTGAGAGTGAGACCAAAACCGAAAGAGAGAAGAATATCAAATATATACGGGAGCTCAAAGGGTTTAAGCGATGTGGATTTACGGATTATAACCCGACCCGACCCAATCTGTTCCAACCCATTTATTAAATGAGTTAAACGGGTTTAACAGATCAGCCATCTGAAACATGAACCCGACTCATTTATTAAATAGGTCAAATGGGTCGACCTGTTTACAACCCGAACCTGTTTAGCCTAAACCCAAACCTATTTATGGTGGGTCGAATACGGATCACGTTGGTGGGTTGGGTCATATTTTGCCACCCCTATCCTCCAGTCAGGAATGCCTTCTTTTTGGATGATGTTCCAACCTTCGACTCGTCACAGAGAGGAAGGACTTAACCTTTTTTTGCTATTAATACATCTGCATCGACATCGTCACTGGAAGAGAGGGAGGAAGCTCAGTTTGCCAGAAAGTTCTATGTTTTTCCCATAGTGCCATGAACTGCTCAAAAGGGAGGGTGGAGTGCGGCCTTTTTTTTCTCTTGAACCCTATCACAATGAACAATGGAGTCCGTGTGCCCCACTCAGCCTCAAACACAGAATACGACTTTTTCTTTCTTCCAAACCCCATCACAGTGAACAATTGAGTCCACGTGCCCTGCTCAGCATCAATGCACTTCCACGTGATGGGTTCGGATCGTATCTTTCATAGGAAAGATTTTATGACGTCGTCCATGGATCGCACCCCATTGAGATCTCAGAGCATTCCAAACTCCCTCATTCATCAGGTTGCATAGATCTTAAAACCAGGACTGCACGATTCATCAACAAATTCATGCAAAGAAAGGTGAATCCTTCTTTGGTGCGAATGATAAATATCTAGAGTCACAAACACTAGAGTCATGGTAGCTCTTTTTTTTTTGCCTTCAACGCTCTATTCAAGAGCAGACAGCACGCACATGGGAAAGAGAAAAAGCCAACTTTACTCTCCTAAAAAAAGAAAAAGCCAGAAAAGAAAGGAGAAACTATCCATATGAAGGGAATAAAGGTGGATTTACATAATTCCTTCACATGAATTGTCCTTCGATCACCAATCTTCTCTCTTTTCAATTACTAGCTACCTACTATGTTTAAAAGTTGATATGATTTGAGATTTGAAGCAACTATCTATTGCGAAAAACCTTCTATCCCAATAAAGATTCCATTATGAAGTTTATCCCACTATCAAGATACTGAGCTGTTATAAGCATTGACTCATTATCATTGCAACAAAAAACAAGAGAGAGGAGAAAAAAAGGGAGAGGAAGAGAGGAGGTTGCTCCACCTTCTATACTGGAAACATATTGCTTCGTTAAGATAAGCTCTTCTCCTATCATTAATTTAGCCAAAATAGTATAAAGTAATTATGATAATTTTCTAGCATGAAATTATGATATATTATGAGAGTAGGATGTAAATTTTATTTTTAAATATGTATTATATTTTTCTAAGATTATCAAATTTTTAGATGAGTCTAATAATATGAACCTAGGCTTGATTAAGCAGAAAGTAGATGAATTTAATAATTGGATAAGGTTTATTTTTTGATGTATTGCATACTTGATAGTCTAAAATAACTTTTCTCAAAAAAAAAAAAAAAACTAAGAAATATCCAAATCTTTTTTAATTTCTCCAATAAATAGATCCTCTTTTATAGCATGTGCCATATTAAATATCTCTGCTTAAATACAAGTCTATTTGAGTAACGCTATTTATCTCATCATTACTATGACCAATTGGCCATGGTTAACATGTGGCTCAATCTAATATATATACATATGAAAGCAGAAACTGAGACAAGATAGATTAGCCATTTAGATCGTCCACGTAAGCAGTATATTATCACCTATGAATGCCATTTGGATCAAAATCAACCTACAATATGCCACGTGTCTAGACTCTCCTATCTAACAATTCTTAATTCTTCAAGCATTGAATTAAAACATGATGTTATTAAAGCCCATTTATGTGACTTAAATGATATTCTTAAAGCCTGATATTATTATCCTCTTGCAATAAAAGTCCACTTATATATGTAGTTGAGAATATGAATGGATATCAAAAATTTGGTTATATATTATTTTATTATTTATACATATTTTTTTTAAAAAAATGATCCATTATATGACCTGGACCCCATGCACAGGCTCAAAACTAGTTTATGCCTGAAATGTGAACCATAACATGAAATTAAGAGATTCCAACCTTTTGTTGAAGTTATTAAAAAAATGTAGATTGGATATAGCATAGGCAACTTAAATCTAATTTCTAGTTACTTATCATGAATTTTAATAACTACATGAAATGATAAAAATGAATTTTATTAATTACCTAAAATATTTAGAAATTACAAATAATATTTTAGAAATCTATATATATAATATATATATATATATATATATATATATATAAATGGGTGGCTCTATCTTGGCAAAGCCTCCATTTAACATGTGCATATAAAAAACATCTGTGCATATGCATGGTATTTATTCCGATCACCTCCCAACCCTCTTCCTTCTTTGCCACCTCAAATCATGGTGATGGTGTCATCGTACTAGCGCAAGTGCAGCCGCTTCACGAGGGTGTGACCAGAGGACACTACTACCTATTGTCATTGCTAGGGTATCTTCCTCCATGTGTAGACCCCTCCTTACCTCATCATCGTGAGGAAGACTAGTCATCGGCAGTTCCTTGCCAAGCCTGCTATCCTTGACCATGGGCGATGGTTTCGGTTCAAACCGCATAGACTTCAACAACTTCAAGTTCTGCTACGATGACGAGGCCGAGATCTCTACCCCCTTCCCTACAACAAGTCAAAGTTCCTGATTCGATCGGGATTCAATTGCATCCGGGACCAATTCGCCCATATTGAGATGAACGAGTGTAGAATAAATGTGATAGGATAAGTAAATGAAATAGAATAATTTGCAAAAAGAGAAAATTGTATCCCGTGCACTGAGCAAGCTATAAACTAGTTACAACATTTTTTATAATTTTTAAATATTTTTAAAATTAAAAATTTATTTTTATTATTTCATGTAATTATTAAAATTCATAATAAGGAACTAGAAATTTGATTTAAATTGCATATGTTATATCCACCTTCTACATTTTTTTCCAAATAATGTTAACAGTTGGTCGAATATGTTAATTCCAAGTTATGGTTCATATTTTAGGCATGAATTAAGCCACATGTCAACTATAGCCAATTGGTCATGGTAATGACAAGAAAATGATAATACTCAAACAGAGGTCTTGCATTTAAGTAGAGATATTTAATATGGCACATGTTTTCAAAGAGGGGTCATTTATTGGAGAAATAAAAGAGATTTAGATATTTACTTGTTTTAGAAAATTATTTTAGACTATCAAGTATGCAATACATCAAAAATAAACATTATCCCATTATTAAAATTCTACTTTTTGCTTGATCAAGCCTAAATTCATATATTAGACTCATTTAAAAATATGATAATCTTACAAAAATATAATACATATTTAACAAAAATTCATCTTGATCATATAATATATTATAATTTCATGCAGAAAAATTATAATAATTATCTTATTTTACTTTACTTCGGCTAAATTAATGATAGGAGAAGAGCTTACCTTAACTAAGCAAGGTGTTTCTAATATGGAAGATGGAGCAACCTTCTTCGCCCTTCATCTCCCTTCCTTTCTTCTCCTTTTCTCTTGTTTATTGGTTGCAATGGTAATGATCCGATGTTTATACCACCTTAATATCTTGATAGTGGGATCAAACTTCATGAATGTTTTTTCTGGGAATAAGAGGTATTTCGCAATAGATTATTATTTCAAATCTCAAATGATGTCAACTTTTGAACATAATAGGTGGCAAGTATGGTAATTGAAGAGCGAGGAAAAATCGGTGATCAAAGGATAATTCATGAGAATGAACCATGCAAATCTGCCTTTTTTTCTTCATATGGATAGTATCTCTTTTTCTTGGCTTTTTCTTCTTTTTTTTTCTAGGTAAAGTTGGCTTCTTTCTTCCCCATGTGCATGCAGCCCACTCTTGGGTAATGAATCGGAGGGGAAAATAGAAAGAGAAGATCCCTGTGGCTCTGATGCCCAACTCTTCTAGAGATCGTATCTTTCATGCAAAAGAAGGATTCACCTTTCTTCACAGGAATTCAATCATGCTATCATGGCTTTGAAAACTATGCAGCCTAATGAATGAGTTTAGAATGCTTTGAGATCTATTCAGATGCGATCCGTGGATGACATCACGAAATCTTCTTTCGCACAAAAGATACAATTCAAACCCCTCATGCAGAAGTGCACTAAGGCTGAGTAGGACTCGTAGACTCCCCCATCTATTGTGATAGGGTTCGAAAGAAAAAATAAAAGCGACACTCCATGCTAAGGCTGCGCGTGGACTCCACTATCCATTGTGATTGAGTTCAGGAGGAAAAAAAGGATCGTACTCCTCCCTCCTCCCTCCTAAGCAATCTATGGCACTGTGGGAAAACAGTAACTTCTCTGCGAACTAAGCTTCCTTCCTCCTCCCTCCATTAGACGATGCCGATGTTGATGCATCAGCCACGAAAAAAGGTAAGGCCTTCCTCCCAGTGACGAATTGAAGGACAAAGCATTGTCCGATACTTTTAAAAAAAAAAAGAAAAAGAAAGCGTATGTCCTAACCAAGACAGCTGTATCAGCACGTGACACAACCAGATAAAGGCAGGATGGCCGACACGGGCCAAAGGTAAGTTCAAGGTCTTGCAGCCATCCTACATGCCATGATCTCACCAAAATGGGACGGAACAGCCGGGATGGCTCCTGTCCGGCCAAGACTTCAATCCTTGATCATAATGCCATTATTGTTATTCAGTTATGTCTTAATTCATCACTCTTTTCTATCATTATGGCTTACATTTAGCATTTTAAAGGCACCTATTTATGTTCCTTATAACAATACAATCAACAAAATATAATACTATGATTTTATGTGATGACTATATGAAAGATCAATTGTATTTCTTGAGTTTCCAAACATTAACTGTACAAACTACAGATGTGACAAAGAAAGACAAGAGGATATTTTGGGAAAAATTATAGTAATGGAAAAGGTATAAGGCCACATACATGCCATCATGTTTCCCAAGAGGTTCATCATATTGAATGCCAACCCAAAAGCCAGGTCCTAAAGCCTCAGCTTGACCAACAAACTTCACGACTCCCCTTTTTCCCCCAGGTTCAACTTCACATCCATCTCCAACCTATATCAAGAAATAATGAAGTTAAAAAATATGAAAGAAGTAGCATATAAATATTACTTGGGAACTACAATTTAATCTAGAGCATATCGTTCAAGTTCCTTTGCTTGATATTCCAAATATAGAAAATAAGCATACAGATGCATTTAGAAGAGAAATGCATCCAAAATAGATATGATTCTAAATATAAACGATCATGTATCTTTCCAAGATTTATAATTCCATTGCTTAAGCAGCACTTGATAACCTACTTAGCAGTTAATATGGTTAAGGTCATCATATGTGATGTTCGACCACATTATCAGTTAAGTGGATGTGAATCATTGACAACAAGAGGTCACATATGAAAGTATGTAATCTGTGACCTCCAGAAAGCAACCTCTACATATATTCACCTAGGTTCATCTAAAGAGATTCATGAAACCAATGCCCCAGTTCATCCTTCCATTGACCATGAATTGAGATGTAGATATGAACGACGACCACAACTTTTGCCTTCAGAGCCAACTAAACTTTTAGAAGAGCAAGAAGCATAACAAGCTCCAAATTTAGTGGCTAGGGATTCCTGAAGCCTCAAACAAAAGAAAAGATGATTGGACCAATAGTGCATCCAAACAAACCTGCATTTCACTAATTGATATATCTGCTCCACCACTTCAATAACTTCTTATTTTCCAGGCTGCTTTAAAACATTTTCTTCTCAAGAACTAGGACAGGAGGAAGCCCTGCTGAGATTGGGTGAGGGTAGAATTTAACCCAGGTCATTGATGTATCCAACAACCAGCAACTTTACCAACTCAACCAGCTGGCGCACACTATTCTTTCCCATGTTTAAAAAGGAAAATCTGTGAATCTAGAAAGGGAGAAATGTTAACGTCAAAGCAGTTTGAAGGGTAGGTCTTGAACATCTATAAAAGATAGTTATAGATAGCATCACTAGTTTTAGCCATAAGGTTCACAGGGTCCACTACATCATTGGTCACATCCGCCAAGGCATGGTACCAGGAAGTCTTGAGTTTAAGGTTAGAGCTATTAAAAATTCAGATTTGAAAGAAGGTGACAGAAGGAAAACAGTTGAATGAGCTGATATCTCCAAAATGAACATGGCATATTAGACCAATAGGGTCCCTAGATAAACCTGAACTTCAGCCACATCCAAGACATCTTGTCCACTTTCTCCTCCAATCACAACAAAAACAGTCAGGCCGTAAAAAGGGAGGTGAGAAATAAGCCTTAGGCAGTCTAAAGGACATGCTGAGAATGCTTACATATGATACTAGATACTCTGACTAGTTTCAGAATTAAGATTCCCAGGGTTCCCATATCAACAGATACCTCTACCAATGCAAAGGAGTGGGACTCCAATTTAGGGTAAAGGGTACTTAAAAATTCAGATCTGAGAGCAGAAAAAAAAAAGAGTTGAATGACTAGTTTCTTTAACGTGGAAATGATAGTCGATTTAAATTTAATTAAAATTTTCTAGCTTTGAAGCATGTCATGCAACTATATAATGAGGTGTATGCCCCTTCTCCACTGAGAAGTTAGTGGAAGTGGGTGCCTCACTTTTCTGGTGCATAAGCCTTAAAAAATGACACCGAGGAGAAACCTTGGGACCTCCTTTGTTA
This sequence comes from Elaeis guineensis, assembly GCF_000442705.2. Classification (NCBI taxonomy): domain Eukaryota; kingdom Viridiplantae; phylum Streptophyta; class Magnoliopsida; order Arecales; family Arecaceae; genus Elaeis; species Elaeis guineensis. The sequence continues at coordinate 40,295,068 of NC_026000.2, read as the reverse complement.
GCTTTTCAGCCTCACCTAAAGTTGCTAGCTATTTATGATCAAAAGTGTGCTTTCAGAGCAAGGCTCCTCCCAACTTACTAAGTTCCTTAGTGGTATATGCTTTTAGCTACATTAGCTTTCAATAAAGACCTCTTGCAAATTTGAGGGAATAATTTCATTCTAAAGAGGATGTAATGGATTAATTTAAGTAAAAATGGTTGTACCATGTACGCCATCAATTGATGATAAAAATTATCAAGAATAACATGTGGAAAATGTAATATAGTATACGTGTATATGCTGAGTAGAGTGACTATATTTCTGCAGTGTATCTCTTCCAATTGTATATGCCACTTGAACCATACTATTCTTTCAACAACTGTCTTTTTCCTCTTTCGTCACATATGTTACAATGTTTATAAGCAAAACATACTGGTAAGGCTCACATGGCTACAAATCATTCAACTTATAAAAAAATATGCTGATCAAATTATAAAAAGTGCTAGCAAAGAGAGTGATATTTCCCAAAAAGTAATAGTTGAATGTTATTTATACATAGACTCCACCACAATCCTTTCACCCAAAGAGCAGGAGATTTGATTTCCGTGACATATATACTTAGGATAAAATGCATTCATCACCTTGTCACATTTCACCTTCTAACAAAAGCAGCACCTTTATGCTAACTAGATTAAACATTGATATTCACAATATAAGAGTAATATCAATCGTGGATTACTGACCTTGATATTTGCACATAGGTCCTCCATGTAACCGTCCGGTAGCTGAGGTAAAAATCACAAAAAATTAAAAGTTAACATAACATATATGCTTCATCTTGAAAAATCTGCTTGGACGGACTAAAGACAACAAATGGTTAGAATAGGAGAAAACTTTCATAAATTATAAGAAGAGAAGATCAGTAGAAGACCATTATTAAAACAAAAAAAGAGAGAGATTTAGAAGTATCAAAGCACCATTTTCATACACAAAGGAAAATAATCAGAAGAAGGACAAATAGATGGAATAAACAATGAAATATTAACAGGCAAAGCCTGCGTGGCTTACTTTGCTTTCACCACTTGGTGGATTTTGAGATATCATTTTCTCTTTAAATTTCCTAAAATTGCCTGATCAAATAAAGAAAATCAGATATATGGTTAATGAAAAAGTTGTGCAATGCACATGAAAACCAAAAATATAGAAGAAAAGTCTTGATCATTATATAATTTTCACCAAGCAACAACATCATAGGTGTTCATAAGACCAGTAATATTCCACTATCAAATACAGTTTGATTGTACAGACACTGACTATTTTCATTTGAATATACAGATAGCAATACCATATGTATCAAGGCTTACTTGCAAAAAATTTGGTTTTAGACCTCATATCATCTGGTTAGGTTTCAAATTTCCAATGGATAATACCCTGGTGTTGGTTAAGTGTATATAAATAGATTATGGTGATCCCACCACCATGCCAACTATGCTAGTACATTTTAGTGCAGCTGCATACATCTTACGCTATAAACTAATTGGATGGAACTTCTAATTCTTGATTAACACATGAACATGTATCCATATCCATGGCATAAAACGGTCATCCAAATTATACTTGATTTTAAAAATAATAAACAATCCGAGAGATGTTTGAGGATTAAAAGGCATGCATTATCTATTAAAAAAGAAACACAAAATTCCACAAGCATGTAATTATTAATCTTTCATGCTAGATGCAAAAAAAAAAAAAAACTGCAAGGAACTTACAATCAAGTTTATTATAGGCTTCCTCAGAAATTTTATATTTTTCCACCAGTGAAGTGTCATCCAACCAGCCACCAGAGCTTACTGATGAGGGGTCTAGATCTATAATATGCAGCCGGTACCTTCAGATTATCATGGGTAATTCAATAAGTAAAAAGGAAAATATAAGTTGTTCCATAGACAATAAATGAAATAAGCAGTAGTTAAGTAGCTGTATAATTACCTGGAATCCAGTTAACCATTTCAGTCAGTCCAATATAAGAAGTACTTGCAATTAAAATCATGGCATGAAATTGTGAATTATGTACTACTTGAGTTCTGAACACTACCTCATTACCTGGAATCCATAAAATCATTTAATTAACTTAACATAAGAAGTAATCCTGAGCAAAGTTTTGAATTCTATTGCAGCTAGTTTGTTAAATAGTTTGTGACTCTTCAAACAATAAGTATTTATGGAGATTGGAGCACTCCAGAACTCTAGTACTAATTAGTTAAGGATATTATCAAGCAACAATAGTTGTTACTTCAAGCAATGTTCATTTATTATATTTGCATTGAAAAATGACCATGAGGAGCTTATGCATATAGAATGAATCCCATCTATTAAGCTCTCAATTTCCCAGAGGCATCATCTGATCCTAAACAAGTTCATTATATTCTGCTTGTGAGATTGAATCACGATACTCACCAGAAGAAGGGCAGATGTTCTTCTAACGGCAAAGGGCAGGTTCACCATATGGCAAAGGAGTAGGGAATTCAGCATTTTGGATATTTGTAATTCTAATTGACCCTTGTTTAGCAAACACTGATGGAAAATTTTTCAATGGGGAGTTGTGAAAAATCTTTTTCACAGTCAAACATAGCTTTCAGAGTTTTTCTTCTCTTTTTCCTTTTTGGTTTCATCAAAAGTTCTTTTTCTAGAAGTTCTTCTATTTGGTGTGGGAAATGCAAAGTGAAGGATGTCATTCTGAATCTAAGTTTCTTTCTTCCCCCATAATGGAACCAAAATCAGGTTCCAATTTGATCGGAGTATAGAAGAGTTATCTTTTTGAGGTTGTCTTCTTTCAATTAACCTCTACAATTAATGAAATCTTTCAGAGGAGGGTCTCCTACAATGGGGTCCCAGATTCAGGTCATGCATTGAAAGATGTATCAAGGACTTGACCTTCTGTGTGTTGCATCTCAATCATCTAGAGATTGGGCTCTACAAAATGATCATTAGCAGGAGCCTTTACAGTAAATTTGCTTACAACCTTCACAACTTTGGGGCTTGCAATCACACTCTTTCATCAACCAGTAGAATAATCAGACAAATAAAGAAGGCAGAAGGAGAAGCATAAAAGATAGCAACAAATCTGAATAAAAGATAACCAGTATTCGAACAATGAAGATTGTGGACTCACTAACCCATTTTGAGGGGAATAGAATCCAAGTGGCCTCAGATTGTCATTCAGGTCACACACTTTGGACCCGGCATCATCGTAGAGCTCGAGGCACATCAAGTCCACGGACGTCCCACACTTTCTCCAAAGCTTCTCCTTGGCCGACTCCACCATCGTCTAAGAGAGAGAGGAATCGAACCAAGCATCTTGTCACCTAAGATCGAGCAAAGGAGGGTTTTAGGTTTTACCTGGAGGGAGAGGCGCACTTGGGCAGAGAAGCTCTTGATGTTGGAATGAGTGACGACGAGATCTACAGAGTCGTCGCTTGGAAGTTGAAGCCGAGAAGCCATTTGATTGAACCCTTCCTTCTCTTGTCCTTCCTGTGATCTGGTACCTCGAAAGCTGGAAGATTGGGAGGAATACCGGTGAAAGAAGGAGAAGAGATATAATGTTACATTATATTATATATATATATATATATATATATATATATACACACGTGTGTGTGCACACACACACGTATATATACATACACACGCACGCACGTATATATACATACACACTACATTAAAGGGGCATGCACAGCATTTAAAAATAAATAAATAAATAACGGTATACCTTTACATGACAACAGAGCTCTATAGACTGAAAATTTTGTAGCCAAAGAAGAATCCTTTCCAAGGAAAATCCCAAAACATATATCATGCTTCTGCCAAGATTAAGCTACCAAAACCTCAAGGACCAACTCACATTGCCACAACTCGCACAAAATGCCATATGCTTGAGAAAAAAACCCCAACCGGAACCTAAGAAACCCCTCCAATCTCCCTCAAGTGCTCTCCTTCCCCACATACCTTTGGATAAAAAAGAATGAAATGAAAAGAAAAAACAAAAATGAGCTATCTATGTGGAAAAGGGCTATTTTTTCTATCTTTCATTGATTTTTCCCATGTTCCCATGTACTTGAAAAAAAACCCAACCGAAACCTAAGAAACCCCTCCGATCTCCCTCAGGTGCTCTCCTTCCCACAGATTTCTGAGAAAACGAGAATGAAGTGAAAAGGAAAAACAAAAATGAGCAATCTATGTGGGAAAGGGTCTTATCTTTTAATTTTTTCCATCTTTCCTTTCTTTTCGTTGATCTTCATGCATTTTCCCCAAGCACTTCCTCTATTTTTGACTGTGGGAGGCTTAGAGCGGCCAAGCAGGGAACTTTAGATGATGTCCACGTTATTGTGTTGGTAATTACTTTTGAAAGTTTAAAGGATATAAATATATTATCAAATAACTTGAAAATGGATACAATTTGATTGATTTAGGCTATATATAAATTTAGAGTTCAAATATCCGAAGATAAATCTTAAATCCATCTTAAATCCAAATAGATTTTAATTTTAAGTTTTAAATCTATTCTAAACTCTATAACATATTGCTAGATCCTATTAGAATTCATGATAGATCAGGTATCCCAAAAATACATCTAAATGTCGTTTTTAAGACCATTGTAGCATCAAATGCCGAATTGGCCCATGTGTTGTATTTTAACAATTTTTTTTGGGATTTTTGAAATGGATTTTAAGAATTTATGTCCAATCATATAAAATATTTAGATGGGAAATTCTTTGTGCACTGCAGGCGGTGTAGAAAATCTGATGTGGAGCGCACCGCTTTA
>NC_026000.2:40265892-40290167 GCF_000442705.2 Elaeis guineensis | reverse complement strand
GAGGTTGCTCCACCTTCTATACTGGAAACATATTGCTTCGTTAAGATAAGCTCTTCTCCTATCATTAATTTAGCCAAAATAGTATAAAGTAATTATGATAATTTTCTAGCATGAAATTATGATATATTTATGAGAGTAGGATGTAAATTTTATTTTTAAATATGTATTATATTTTTCTAAAGATTATCAAATTTTTAGATGAGTCTAATAATATGAACCTAGGCTTGATTAGCAGAAAGTAGATGAATATTAATAATTGGATAAGGTTTATTTTTTGATGTATTGCATACTTGATAGTCTAAAATAACTTTCTCAAAAAAAAAAAAAAACTAAGAAATATCCAAATCCTTTTTTAATTTCTCCAATAAATAGATCCTCTTTTATAGCATGTGCCATATTAAATATCTCTGCTTAAATACAAGTCTATTTGAGTAACGCTATTTATCTCATCATTACTATGACAATTGGCCATGGTTAACATGTGGCTCAATCTAATATATATACATATGAAAGCAGAAACTGAGACAAGATAGATTAGCCACTTAGATCGTCCACGTAAGCAGTATATTATCACCTATGAATGCCATTTGGATCAAAATCAACCTACAATATGCCACGTGTCTAGACTCTCCTATCTAACAATTCTTAATTCTTCAAGTATTGAATTAAAACATGAATGTTATTAAAGCCCATTTATGTGACTTAAATGATATTCTTAAAGCCTGATATTATTATCCTCTTGCAATAAAAGTCCACTTATATATGTAGTTGAGAATATGAATGGATATCAAAAATTTGGTTAGATATTATTTTATTATTTATACATATTTTTTTTTAAAAAAAATGATCCATTATATGACCTGGACCCCATGCACAGGCTCAAAACTAGTTTATGCCTGAAATGTGAACCATAACATGAAATTAAGAGATTCCAACCTTTTGTTGAAGTTATTAAAAAAATGTAGATTGGATATAGCATAGGCAACTTAAATCTAATTTCTAGTTACTTATCATGAATTTTAATAACTACATGAAATGATAAAAATGAATTTTATTAATTACCTAAAATATTTAGAAATTACAAATAATATTTTAGAAATCTATAATATATATATATATATATATATATATATATATATAAATGGGTGGCTCTATCTTGGCAAAGCCTCCATTTAACATGTGCATATAAAAAACATTTGTGCATATGCATGGTATTTATTCCGATCACCTCCCAACCCTCTTCCTTCTTTGCCACCTCAAATCATGGTGATGGTGTCATCGTACTAGCGCAAGTGCAGCCGCTTCACGAGGGTGTGACCAGAGGACACTACTACCTATTATCATTGCTAGGGTATCTTCCTCCATGTGTAGACCCCTCCTTACCTCATCATCGTGAGGAAGACTAGTCATCGGCAGTTCCTTGCCAAGCCTGCTATCCTTGACCATGGGCGATGGTTTCGGTTCAAACCGCATAGACTTCAACAACTTCAAGTTCTGCTACGATGACGAGGCCGAGATCTCTACCCCCTTCCCTACAACAAGTCAAAGTTCCTGATTCGATCGGGATTCAATTGCATCCGGGACCAATTCGCCCATATTGAGATGAACGAGTGTAGTTTTTTTTCATTTTTCTAACTATTCTTGAATTCATGTAGAATAAATGTGATAGGATAAGTAAATGAAATAGAATAATTTGCAAAAAGAGAAAATTGTATCCCGTGCACTGAGCAAGCTATAAACTAGTTACAACATTTTTATAATTTTTAAATATTTTTAAAATTAAAAATTTATTTTTATTATTTCATGTAATTATTAAAATTCATAATAAGGAACTAGAAATTTGATTTAAATTGCATATGTTATATCCACCTTCTACATTTTTTTCCAAATAATGTTAACAGTTGGTCGAATATGTTAATTCCAAGTTATGGTTCATATTTTAGGCATGAATTAAGCCACATGTCAACTATAGCCAATTGGTCATGGTAATGACAAGAAAATGATAATACTCAAACAGAGGTCTTGCATTTAAGTAGAGATATTTAATATGGCACATGTTTTCAAAGAGGGGTCATTTATTGGAGAAATAAAAGAGATTTAGATATTTACTTGTTTTAGAAAATTATTTTAGACTATCAAGTATGCAATACATCAAAAATAAACATTATCCCATTATTAAAATTCTACTTTTTGCTTGATCAAGCCTAAATTCATATATTAGACTCATTTAAAAATATGATAATCTTACAAAAATATAATACATATTTAACAAAAATTCATCTTGATCATATAATATATTATAATTTCATGCAGAAAAATTATAATAATTATCTTATTTTACTTTACTTCGGCTAAATTAATGATAGGAGAAGAGCTTACCTTAACTAAGCAAGGTGTTTCTAATATGGAAGATGGAGCAACCTTCTTCGCCCTTCATCTCCCTTCCTTTCTTCTCCTCTTTCTCTTGTTTATTGGTTGCAATGGTAATGATCCGATGTTTATACCACCTTAATATCTTGATAGTGGGATCAAACTTCATGAATGTTTTTTCTGGGAATAAGAGGTATTTCGCAATAGATTATTATTTCAAATCTCAAATGATGTCAACTTTTGAACATAATAGGTGGCAAGTATGGTAATTGAAGAGCGAGGAAAAATCGGTGATCAAAGGATAATTCATGAGAATGAACCATGCAAATCTGCCTTTTTTTCTTCATATGGATAGTATCTCTTTTTCTTGGCTTTTTCTTCTTTTTTTTTCTAGGTAAAGTTGGCTTCTTTCTTCCCCATGTGCATGCAGCCCACTCTTGGGTAATGAATCGGAGGGGAAAATAGAAAGAGAAGATCCCTGTGGCTCTGATGCCCAACTCTTCTAGAGATCGTATCTTTCATGCAAAAGAAGGATTCACCTTTCTTCACACGAATTCAATCATGCTATCATGGCTTTGAGAACTATGCAGCCTAATGAATGAGTTTAGAATGCTTTGAGATCTATTCAGATGCGATCCGTGGATGACATCACGAAATCTTCTTTCGCACAAAAGATACAATTCAAACCCCTCATGCAGAAGTGCACTAAGGCTGAGTAGGACTCGTAGACTCCCCCATCTATTGTGATAGGGTTCGAAAGAAAAAATAAAAGCGACACTCCATGCTAAGGCTGCGCGTGGACTCCACTATCCATTGTGATTGAGTTCAGGAGGAAAAAAAGGATCGTACTCCTCCCTCCTCCCTCCTAAGCAATCTATGGCACTGTGGGAAAACAGTAACTTCTCTGCGAACTAAGCTTCCTTCCTCCTCCCTCCATTAGACGATGCCGATGTTGATGCATCAGCCACGAAAAAAGGTAAGGCCTTCCTCCCAGTGACGAATTGAAGGACAAAGCATTGTCCTAACCAAGACAGCTGTATCAGCACGTGACACAACCAGATAAAGGCAGGATGGCCGACACGGGCCAAAGGTAAGTTCAAGGTCTTGCAGCCATCCTACATGCCATGATCTCACCAAAATGGGACGGAACAGCCGGGATGGCTCCTGTCCGGCCAAGACTTCAATCCTTGATCATAATGCCATTATTGTTATTCAGTTATGTCTTAATTCATCACTCTTTTCTATCATTATGGCTTACATTTAGCATTTTAAAGGCACCTATTTATGTTCCTTATAACAATACAATCAACAAAATATAATACTATGATTTTATGTGATGACTATATGAAAGATCAATTGTATTTCTTGAGTTTCCAAACATTAACTGTACAAACTACAGATGTGACAAAGAAAGACAAGAGGATATTTTGGGAAAAATTATAGTAATGGAAAAGGTATAAGGCCACATACATGCCATCATGTTTCCCAAGAGGTTCATCATATTGAATGCCAACCCAAAAGCCAGGTCCTAAAGCCTCAGCTTGACCAACAAACTTCACGACTCCCCTTTTTCCCCCAGGTTCAACTTCACATCCATCTCCAACCTATATCAAGAAATAATGAAGTTAAAAAATATGAAAGAAGTAGCATATAAATATTACTTGGGAACTACAATTTAATCTAGAGCATATCGTTCAAGTTCCTTTGCTTGATATTCCAAATATAGAAAATAAGCATACAGATGCATTTAGAAGAGAAATGCATCCAAAATAGATATGATTCTAAATATAAACGATCATGTATCTTTCCAAGATTTATAATTCCATTGCTTAAGCAGCACTTGATAACCTACTTAGCAGTTAATATGGTTAAGGTCATCATATGTGATGTTCGACCACATTATCAGTTAAGTGGATGTGAATCATTGACAACAAGAGGTCACATATGAAAGTATGTAATCTGTGACCAAGCCTCCAGAAAGCAACCTCTACATATATTCACCTAGGTTCATCTAAAGAGATTCATGAAACCAATGCCCCAGTTCATCCTTCCATTGACCATGAATTGAGATGTAGATATGAACGACGACCACAACTTTTGCCTTCAGAGCCAACTAAACTTTTAGAAGAGCAAGAAGCATAACAAGCTCCAAATTTAGTGGCTAGGGATTCCTGAAGCCTCAAACAAAAGAAAAGATGATTGGACCAATAGTGCATCCAAACAAACCTGCATTTCACTAATTGATATATCTGCTCCACCACTTCAATAACTTCTTATTTTCCAGGCTGCTTTAAAACATTTTCTTCTCAAGAACTAGGACAGGAGGAAGCCCTGCTGAGATTGGGTGAGGGTAGAATTTAACCCAGGTCATTGATGTATCCAACAACCAGCAACTTTACCAACTCAACCAGCTGGCGCACACTATTCTTTCCCATGTTTAAAAAGGAAAATCTGTGAATCTAGAAAGGGAGAAATGTTAACGTCAAAGCAGTTTGAAGGGTAGGTCTTGAACATCTATAAAAGATAGTTATAGATAGCATGACTAGTTTTAGCCATAAGGTTCACAGGGTCCACTACATCATTGGTCACATCCGCCAAGGCATGGTACCAGGAAGTCTTGAGTTTAAGGTTAGAGCTATTAAAAATTCAGATTTGAAAGAAGGTGACAGAAGGAAAACAGTTGAATGAGCTGATATCTCCAAAATGAACATGGCATATTAGACCAATAGGGTCCCTAGATAAACCTGAACTTCAGCCACATCCAAGACATCTTGTCCACTTTCTCCTCCAATCACAACAAAAACAGTCAGGCCGTAAAAAGGGAGGTGAGAAATAAGCCTTAGGCAGTCTAAAGGACATGCTGAGAATGCTTACATATGATACTAGATACTCTGACTAGTTTCAGAATTAAGATTCCCAGGGTTCCCATATCAACAGATACCTCTACCAATGCAAAGGAGTGGGACTCCAATTTAGGGTAAAGGGTACTTAAAAATTCAGATCTGAGAGCAGAAAAAAGAAAGAGTTGAATGACTAGTTTCTTTAACGTGGAAATGATAGTCGATTTAAATTTAATTAAAATTTTCTAGCTTTGAAGCATGTCATGCAACTATATAATGAGGTGTATGCCCCTTCTCCACTGAGAAGTTAGTGGAAGTGGGTGCCTCACTTTTCTGGTGCATAAGCCTTAAAAAATGACACCGAGGAGAAACCTTGGGACCTCCTTTGTTAGCTTTTCAGCCTCACCTAAAGTTGCTAGCTATTTATGATCAAAAGTGTGCTTTCAGAGCAAGGCTCCTCCCAACTTACTAAGTTCCTTAGTGGTATATGCTTTTAGCTACATTAGCTTTCAATAAAGACCTCTTGCAAATTTGAGGGAATAATTTCATTCTAAAGAGGATGTAATGGATTAATTTAAGTAAAAATGGTTGTACCATGTACGCCATCAATTGATGATAAAAATTATCAAGAATAACATGTGGAAAATGTAATATAGTATACGTGTATATGCTGAGTAGAGTGACTATATTTCTGCAGTGTATCTCTTCCAATTGTATATGCCACTTGAACCATACTATTCTTTCAACAACTGTCTTTTTCCTCTTTCGTCACATATGTTACAATGTTTATAAGCAAAACATACTGGTAAGGCTCACATGGCTACAAATCATTCAACTTATAAAAAAATATGCTGATCAAATTATAAAAAGTGCTAGCAAAGAGAGTGATATTTCCCAAAAAGTAATAGTTGAATGTTATTTATACATAGACTCCACCACAATCCTTTCACCCAAAGAGCAGGAGATTTGATTTCCGTGACATATATACTTAGGATAAAATGCATTCATCACCTTGTCACATTTCACCTTCTAACAAAAGCAGCACCTTTATGCTAACTAGATTAAACATTGATATTCACAATATAAGAGTAATATCAATCGTGGATTACTGACCTTGATATTTGCACATAGGTCCTCCATGTAACCGTCTGGTAGCTGAGGTAAAAATCACAAAAAATTAAAAGTTAACATAACATATATGCTTCATCTTGAAAAATCTGCTTGGACGGACTAAAGACAACAAATGGTTAGAATAGGAGAAAACTTTCATAAATTATAAGAAGAGAAGATCAGTAGAAGACCATTATTAAAACAAAAAAAGAGAGAGATTTAGAAGTATCAAAGCACCATTTTCATACACAAAGGAAAATAATCAGAAGAAGGACAAATAGATGGAATAAACAATGAAATATTAACAGGCAAAGCCTGCGTGGCTTACTTTGCTTTCACCACTTGGTGGATTTTGAGATATCATTTTCTCTTTAAATTTCCTAAAATTGCCTGATCAAATAAAGAAAATCAGATATATGGTTAATGAAAAAGTTGTGCAATGCACATGAAAACCAAAAATATAGAAGAAAAGTCTTGATCATTATATAATTTTCACCATGCAACAACATCATAGGTGTTCATAAGACCAGTAATATTCCACTATCAAATACAGTTTGATTGTACAGACACTGACTATTTTCATTTGAATATACAGATAGCAATACCATATGTATCAAGGCTTACTTGCAAAAAATTTGGTTTTAGACCTCATATCATCTGGTTAGGTTTCAAATTTCCAATGGATAATACCCTGGTGTTGGTTAAGTGTATATAAATAGATTATGGTGATCCCACCACCATGCCAACTATGCTAGTACATTTTAGTGCAGCTGCATACATCTTACGCTATAAACTAATTGGATGGAACTTCTAATTCTTGATTAACACATGAACATGTATCCATATCCATGGCATAAAACGGTCATCCAAATTATACTTGATTTTAAAAATAATAAACAATCCGAGAGATGTTTGAGGATTAAAAGGCATGCATTATCTATTAAAAAAGAAACACAAAATTCCACAAGCATGTAATTATTAATCTTTCATGCTAGATGCAAAAAAAAAAAAAAACTGCAAGGAACTTACAATCAAGTTTATTATAGGCTTCCTCAGAAATTTTATATTTTTCCACCAGTGAAGTGTCATCCAACCAGCCACCAGAGCTTACTGATGAGGGGTCTAGATCTATAATATGCAGCCGGTACCTTCAGATTATCATGGGTAATTCAATAAGTAAAAAGGAAAATATAAGTTGTTCCATAGACAATAAATGAAATAAGCAGTAGTTAAGTAGCTGTATAATTACCTGGAATCCAGTTAACCATTTCAGTCAGTCCAATATAAGAAGTACTTGCAATTAAAATCATGGCATGAAATTGTGAATTATGTACTACTTGAGTTCTGAACACTACCTCATTACCTGGAATCCATAAAATCATTTAATTAACTTAACATAAGAAGTAATCCTGAGCAAAGTTTTGAATTCTATTGCAGCTAGTTTGTTAAATAGTTTGTGACTCTTCAAACAATAAGTATTTATGGAGATTGGAGCACTCCAGAACTCTAGTACTAATTAGTTAAGGATATTATCAAGCAACAATAGTTGTTACTTCAAGCAATGTTCATTTATTATATTTGCATTGAAAAATGACCATGAGGAGCTTATGCATATAGAATGAATCCCATCTATTAAGCTCTCAATTTCCCAGAGGCATCATCTGATCCTAAACAAGTTCATTATATTCTGCTTGTGAGATTGAATCACGATACTCACCAGAAGAAGGGCAGATGTTCTTCTAACGGCAAAGGGCAGGTTCACCATATGGCAAAGGAGTAGGGAATTCAGCATTTTGGATATTTGTAATTCTAATTGACCCTTGTTTAGCAAACACTGATGGAAAATTTTTCAATGGGGAGTTGTGAAAAATCTTTTTCACAGTCAAACATAACTTTCAGAGTTTTTCTTGTCTTTTTCCTTTTTGGTTTCATCAAAAGTTCTTTTTCTAGAAGTTCTTCTATTTGGTGTGGGAAATGCAAAGTGAAGGATGTCATCTGAATCTAAGTTTCTTTCTTCCCCCATAATGGAACCAAAATCAGGTTCCAATTTGATCGGAGTATAGAAGAGTTATCTTTTTGAGGTTGTCTTCTTTCAATTAACCTCTACAATTAATGAAATCTTTCAGAGGAGGGTCTCCTACAATGGGATCCCAGATTCAGGTCATGCATTGAAAGATGTATCAAGGACTTGACCTTCTGTGTGTTGCATCTCAATCATCTAGAGATTGGGCTCTACAAAATGATCATTAGCAGGAGCCTTTACAGTAAATTTGCTTACAACCTTCACAACTTTGGGGCTTGCAATCACACTCTTTCATCAACCAGTAGAATAATCAGACAAATAAAGAAGGCAGAAGGAGAAGCATAAAAGATAGCAACAAATCTGAATAAAAGATAACCAGTATTCGAACAATGAAGATTGTGGACTCACTAACCCATTTTGAGGGGAATAGAATCCAAGTGGCCTCAGATTGTCATTCAGGTCACACACTTTGGACCCGGCATCATCGTAGAGCTCGAGGCACATCAAGTCCACGGACGTCCCGCACTTTCTCCAAAGCTTCTCCTTGGCCGACTCCACCATCGTCTAAGAGAGAGAGAGGAATCGAACCAAGCATCTTGTCACCTAAGATCGAGCAAAGGAGGGTTTTAGGTTTTACCTGGAGGGAGAGGCGCACTTGGGCAGAGAAGCTCTTGATGTTGGAATGAGTGACGACGAGATCTACAGAGTCGTCGCTTGGAAGTTGAAGCCGAGAAGCCATTTGATTGAACCCTTCCTTCTCTTGTCCTTCCTGTGATCTGGTACCTCGAAAGCTGGAAGATTGGGAGGAATACCGGTGAAAGAAGGAGAAGAGATATAATGTTACATTATATTATATATATATATATATATATATATATATATATACACACACACACACACACACGTATATATACATACACACGCACGCACGTATATATACATACACACTACATTAAAGGGGCATGCACAGCATTTAAAAATAAATAAATAAATAACGGTATACCTTTACATGACAACAGAGCTCTATAGACTGAAAATTTTGTAGCCAAAGAAGAATCCTTTCCAAGGAAAATCCCAAAACATATATCATGCTTCTGCCAAGATTAAGCTACCAAAACCTCAAGGACCAACTCACATTGCCACAACTCGCACAAAATGCCATATGCTTGAGAAAAAAACCCCAACCGGAACCTAAGAAACCCCTCCAATCTCCCTCAAGTGCTCTCCTTCCCCACATACCTTTGGATAAAAAAGAATGAAATGAAAAGAAAAAACAAAAATGAGCTATCTATGTGGAAAAGGGCTATTTTTTCTATCTTTCATTGATTTTTCCCATGTTCCCATGTACTTGAAAAAAAACCCAACCGAAACCTAAGAAACCCCTCCGATCTCCCTCAGGTGCTCTCCTTCCCACAGATTTCTGAGAAAACGAGAATGAAGTGAAAAGGAAAAACAAAAATGAGCAATCTATGTGGGAAAGGGTCTTATCTTTTAATTTTTTCCATCTTTCCTTTCTTTTCGTTGATCTTTCATGCATTTTCCCCAAGCACTTCCTCTATTTTTGACTGTGGGAGGCTTAGAGCGGCCAAGCAGGGAACTTTAGATGATGTCCACGTTATTGTGTTGGTAATTACTTTTGAAAGTTTAAAGGATATAAATATATTATCAAATAACTTGAAAATGGATACAATTTGATTGATTTAGGCTATATATAAATTTAGAGTTCAAATATCCGAAGATAAATCTTAAATCCATCTTAAATCCAAATAGATTTTAATTTTAAGTTTTAAATCTATTCTAAACTCTATAACATATTGCTAGATCCTATTAGAATTCATGATAGATCAGGTATCCCAAAAAATACATCTAAATGTCGTTTTTAAGACCATTGTAGCATCAAATGCCGAATTGGCCCATGTGTTGTATTTTAACAATTTTTTTTGGATTTTTGAAATGGATTTTAAGAATTTATGTCCAATCATATAAAATATTTAGATGGGAAATTCTTTGTGCACTGCAGGCGGTGTAGAAAATCTGATGTGGAGCGCACCGCTTTATATGATTGGTCTACGTGGTCACCGCTTATCAACGCACATTTGTAGTTTCGCTTTTTCGTTTGAAAATTTTGAATGACGAAAATGCCCCTACTCTTTAGAAAAAATTATGACATCCTGTGATATATTATAACATCTTATATCCATATTATGACATCCTGCATGCAGAAAATCATAATTTTAACGCAGAATGTCATAATATGCCACAGGATATCATAATTTTTTTTAAAGAGCAGGAGCATTTTCGTTATTCAAAATTTTCAAACGAAAAAACAGAACTGCAGGCATTAAATGCACGTTGGAAAGTAGTTGGACAAAAATATTCCTTCTATATTATGACATTCTGACCTATATTATAATATCTGGGGTCATATTATAACATCCTACATGCAGAAAGTCATAATTTGACGTAAGATGTCATAATATACCACAGGATGTCATAATTTTCTAGATCATATTATTACATCCTACGTGTAGAAAGTCACCATATACTACAGGATGTCATAATTTTTTTCAAAAAGCAGAAATATTTTCATCATATAAAATTTTTAAATGAAAAAATGAAACTGCAGGTATTAAATGTGTGTTGAAAAGCGGTGACTACGTGAACCAATCACATAAAGCGGTGCACTCCACGTTGGATTTTCTACACCGCCCACAGTGCATAAAGATAGGCCTAAGTTTACAGTAGATTGGCTTTAGTACAAATAGAAGATTATTAGATGTATGCCCTAGAAGCCAATCAGACTGACATGTTAATTCTTTGTAGGATATAATTTTGTACTTGACCTAATTAATTAGGACAGCTAATTTTTTTCATGTAGTGCATGTCCATGAATCGTCCAAAAAATTAATAAGATGATGACATATTTTTAAAAATTAAGAATTTGAGGTACATATCATTAATGGTTGATTCCTAAATTACTCCTGATCGATGGATCATCACGGAGATGGTGATTGATCCAATTAGATTGGTGCACGGATCGTTTCTCTTTGGATAGATGAGTCTCGAGTTTATAATGTAGGACACTGAAGGGAGAATGTAGATGTTTGTTAGAGAACAAAGGTACCGAACGTGACCAATATGAGAAGTTACTTAGATGTCTACTCACTCGTTAGTGACTATTTCAATGCTGTAGTGGTGTGACTAGTTCTTTGACCTATAGTGCCTCGACTATTCACAATGAATTGTTTTAGTTTGACTGTACATACACTTAATCCCTAATCATTCAGATCCTTACGATATAGATTGACTACAGTAGGTTCGTTGTAGTAGGATATGTATCTAAATGGGATCTATCGATCTTAGTAGAAAATGAAAAATCCTATGTGATTTATGAGACTGAGTTCAGAAGATCTTGATCATAATAGAGTGAATAATGAAAAATATTTTCATAATTTTCACATAAGAACTCTAGTTGAATAAATCTTATATGACAGATGATGGAATTTGACAAATTTTTCATAACCTCCATCTTGTCAGAACTCACGATAGAAGAACTGAATCACAAGGTAACTACATCTTCATTCCTTCTATTCTGCTACATTGCCACTACATACTGCTAGATGTCACTGATGGATGATGAGATCAAAAAAATTATTTTGATGGTCAATAACTCTCAATTGGTGAATTAAAATTATTTCAATCCATTGAAAGAAGTTTTAATGATATTTTAATGCAGATCAAAATATATCTCACTATCAAACAGAATAGAACTTATAGAGTCACACACAAAAGAGGTCCTAACTGATTGGATTGTTGAATTGTGATTTCAAATCGCAAAAGATTCAATTATCAATATGACTGATGATGGGACTAATTTGTACAAATTACATGAAGGACTTGCTAAGAGTTAGTAAGTTAAAAGAGGACTAATTTGTAATTGTTGCTAGATTATTTAATTTGATCAAATAATGAGGTTGAGTCCTAATCAAATTAAATTAGAATTTAATTTGATAGAACTTGATCTAAGTTTGAATGAGATTGGATTTCATAAATTTAAAATGATTTTGGACTCAATTAAGTTTTGACTTATTTGAAAATCCAAATCAGTTTAGATTCAAACCCAAACCTTATTGGACTTGGACCAAGTGTTTGACTTGGTCCAAGCAAGCCTCACGTCCTAAAATAATTCATACCAAGAGAGGATTACCGTGATCTTTCTTTTGGTTTGTGCATGGAGAAAGAAGGCACATAAGGAAGGGCGGCAACTCCATCTCCTAGAGTCCTAGCCCTCTTGGACTCTATCCTAACTAACCCTAAAGGAGTTTAGGCATTGGGATTTAAGAGGGGCATGCCTCCTCATCTGTGATCCGATGTTAACATGGAAGTGGAGCGCACAAAAAAAGGAATGCCGCCTCATGAGATGAGATGTATCTCCAAGAGTCCAAGTTCTCAAGGACTCTCTCCAAAATCCCTAACCCTAATGAGATTTGGCTTAGGCGTTGGTTTAAAAGGAAAAAAAAAGGAGGGGCACCTCCATATGAGATTAGAAGAGAGGTTAACGTGAAACTAAGATAGACGTGAAGAGTTCACGCACACATGGGATGGGGGCACAAAAGGGTTTGACGCCTCATCTCTCTCTCCCTCTTTCTCTTCCACACATCCAAGTGTTGGACGCCCTCTTCCTCTCCCTCTTCTCCACAGATGTCCAAGAGTTGGACAAAAGAAAAGAGATTTAATCTCTTGATTCCTTCTCCTCCAAATTCAGTCCAAGAGTTGGACGAAAAAGAAAAAAAAGAGATTTGATCTCTTGTCTCCTTCTCTAGATCTTCTTCTTTTCTCTTGAGAAGAAAAAACAAAAAAAAATCAAATTCCTATAGATCTTTTTGATTCCTTTGAGAAGAAAATCAAAAAGAAGAAAAAAATCGACAATCCAAGGAGCAATCTTTGCAAGAGAGCTAGCACCCCAATGAGATCAGGATCTTCCGATCAGATCAGCTTCGAATGAATACCTGTAAAGACCGGATACTTATGCGGCTTCAACGGACCTTGAAAATATCCATGAATCATCGGATCGCGGTGAAGATCTTCCTGCACAAAGATAAAAATTAGATTTTTATTTTGCATAGATCTTATCTTGTTCATATGATGTCTGATTTTATATTGAGATATGATCTCTGTGCATGCTAGATTAGATTAGATGTAATTAAAGATTAATTTTAACATCATTCTAATATAAGATTGCCCTGGCATAATAGTGAAATATTATATTGTATGGTTGTCCTAAAACGATGTTGAAAATAATTTTTGAAATTTCTCTTCTGCTACGTTTTGCTTTTGAAATTTTTGCATGCAACCGAAAACCCATGTGATGGATTTTCTATAGATACTCGGCTCGAAAACTTGCGAGCCTACTCGAGCTTATATATATATTAATAATATTATTTTTATTTATAATATATACATTAATATATATATTATTAATAGGTTAAAATTCGATTTCAAGTTTCAGAGTATAACTCAATTAATATTCAAGTCAAGTGAGTCGATTTCAAATTTTGTCTATTTTTCATCGAATCGAGCTTAAGCTTAAGATATTAAGGCTCGATTGATTTCGAACCAAATTTTAAGTCCGAGTATTTTGAGTCGAGTCGAACTCGAGCTCCCAGCTACTCAACTCTGCTCGATTGCACTCCTAGTTTTCTAAAAAAAAACACAAAGAGGGATGAAAGTACAAGGCCTATAGATGAATTCACTGGTGTCTCCTTAGGGTCCTAGTTGTATCCCTCGTGCGAAAGAATATTATATGTTCTTTCACACGATCAATCATCGAATTGGATAATATTGCTTTCAGATCCAAAAGCTTGATAACAGAGCAGAAATAGATGTTGGTTAGGACCCATGTTGCAATTCATAATATTTTGCTTTATCCCATGTCTAATGTTCCACTTAATTTTTAAAGCTTGCAAGCATATAAAGCCTGTCTTTATGGGATTGAAGAAATCCAAGCAATCTAGTAACTGAATTATTTAAATCTTTGAATTATGTAGAAACATTTTTTAAACAGCCGCTATATGATCATGCCCTTCATTGTGCATTTAATGATTTTTTAGTGACTTATTTAATAGGAAATTTAAAATTGTCGACATTTGCAATACTCTTTGTAAATTTTTGAAAAGAGAAAAACATATATATACATATATATTTATTTCATAAACAAGTCCTGTAAGTTCGTAGAGTATGTAATGATTCTAAAAGGTTTGGTTTATCCTTCTCTGGGAAAAGTCTTCGGAGCATAGACATGGTCTACTTTAGAGCCTATGTCCAAATTGAGACGGGTGGGGTGGCTCTGGCCTCCCCTATCTTCAAAAAATAAAAAATCTCCATCTTTCATCTTGGTCTAATCATTTTCTTAGAATTTCCATGATACTCATGCTGCAATATTTCTTGAAACCTAAGGATTTCACAGATGCTGAGACCTAAAAGAAGTTGAAATCATTACTTTTTTAATGGATCAAGAAGAGTGCTTTGGAGTTCTTTTTGTTTTTATTAAATCTCCTTTAACGCATATGTGGATGGGAGACTCTTGCTTTTATGTCCATAGTACCAAGTTCAGCATACGGGAATAACTCAGGGTTGAGAAGTTCAGAATTGAATAACAATCTATCAAATTCATAACAAAAATCCCAAGGTAGTTTGAAACTTTTAGAAAGTAAAGAAACCAAATATAAATGGGGAGATGCAATGCCAAGGTGGCCAAGACATCATAGGAAGCATGACGGATTTTGATAAGGGTGAAGTTAAAATGGTCAGGGATATCAGAGAACAACAGACAACCAGTTTCAGAGAGAGAAACAGGAGCTATCGAGAACAAAATGTTTTAGTTTTCCTTTCAGAAGGGGTAAAGAAGGGAGATTGAGATGCTTTGTAGTTCATTTGAATGCTTAGGAGAGGGGTAAGAGCATCTCATGGTGGACTGGCAAGTGTAATCAAAGATCAAATAGAGAATAATCAAATGCTCCATGCTAAGAGGGGCAGCAGGATGAACCTTGATCAACATCATGGCCGCTAGTGAATTGCTTATAGGGTTGGTCAGATAGAACCGTGAACACCTAAGGCTTAAGATGAACAGGCTATTGCCATTCACAAGAAGGTTTTACAGATCTTTTACCCATACAACAAATGTACAAAATGAACAGCAGCAATATAGCTAGCATGCAAAAGTATATTATGGACTATATAATTTACTAATCCTAATCATTAATCTTGAACTGAATATTCAAAATATATAGACTGATTTTAGTTAATTTCGATGCCTGAAGACTACATCAAATCAAAGATGGTACCAAACAATGACGGCAGGAAACAACTGCTATTCCAATGGAAAATGAAGAAATCACTATAGAAACCCAGCCCTGAATGAAATGGAAGCCAAGACCAGAGATTTAAGTATAAAAACAAATGGGACAAGAAAAATACAGGCATGCGCAACACAACATGCGCACAACATTGCATCATCCCCCAGTCACTGATCAAAAGTATAGGCTAGGAGTCACAGATAAGAAGTAGAGGCCAGGACCAGATCCAGTTAGAAAGAAACAAGGGAACATAAGACGGATGACATCTGTAAGACCCTTCTGAAACAACATATCGTATTTCACCTAGCAGTAGCCTTACCATGCAAATAAGATAAATCTAAATCAACAATATGTTCTTCTGCTTCTGGGTCTTATATTGTCATTACTAACAGATATGTCCCTTTCCAGATCTCTAGTTTCTTGTAAAAAAAGTTAGCAGTTATATGCATCATGATGGTTGATATACCAGTCAACAAGAGATCCTACACTGACGATCCTTTCCTACTGTTACTTTAACCATTCTCCAATGGGTTATGCATTAAAGAACCATAACCAACCGAAAAACAAGGGAAATTGATAAAAGGAAGCCGGATTTGGTAATAACCGTTCTGGTATTAATAAAGAATATGATGGTATAACTTACATTATTAAAAATACGGGAATCAAATGCTTAAATAAGCTTCGCCACAGCTTTTTGGTAATCCACCTGAAACCTGCTCAAAAAAATTGATTAGAAATGCAAGTTCTGAGATAAGCAGTCCTGGGGATCATTAAGAAAAATCAAAATGTTAGTTACAAAGTGAATTTAAGTACTTGGATTTAGAACCAATCTAGCCTCACCCAACTGAGTGCTACTGCCAGCTAATGATTAATATACATCAAAAACAAAATAGAATCTGTATTGTACTTTTGATGAAACTACACATCAGAAAAGACAATGACAGGTTCTCTGCAAACCATGAGCTCTCCTAAACAGGTATGTAAACTTGAATCAATGTTTCTCAAAAGGTTTATTTTGCACAATTTGTTATACATGGTCCATAAGTTGATCTAGGTGCCCTTCAATTAATGTATATGCCTCCAGAGATTCAGCAGCCCTTGCTGCAATTTTATTGAAAATGCGACACAAAGAACCATAACGTTTTGCTTTAGATGATGTGGAGTCACCAATAAATGCAAATCCACAATTATCTCTCATGCTCCCAGCCTTAGCATCTTTTCTCCACCGCTTCAAGATGTAACGTTGTGGTAGTTCTTTAATATTAACAATATCAAGCACTTTCAGCACATGACAGCATTGAATTCCCATGAACTCAAATTTTTTGCAACTACAAATGAGTGTACCATCTGAAATGTCAACTCTAACAACATATTCTGTAGGGTCCCCCTCAGCTGCTACCTTGTAATCTGCTATGGGTCCAAGCTCACCACCAGTGTAGACCAAACAATCCATAGACATTTCAAACTCCCTCTGAAACAGTTTAAACACTTCAGGCGTATATACATTTGCAGCTTGCTTTAACATTCTTGTAGGGGGTATGGTCGGGGAAATTTGGCAAGCTTGGAAATCAGCTTGTAGTTCAGCATGCCTACGATCATCTATTGCTTTTTCATAATGCTTTAAAAACTGCAAAAGATCAAGTTCCGGATGTAACCATTGTTTTAGCTGGGTGCTCAAGTCTTCCTTCCGTAATGTGCTTTTCATGTCTGCACAAAATATATGCTGGCTATGTGTCAAGGCCCATTTTTCCCTATCCTCATACAACTTTGCCAGCCATTGATTGTCTTTAAGATCATACTTCTCCAACATTTCTTTCCACAATGATTGAAATTCTTCCTCCTCCTCAATTTCATAGACACATTTGCTAAAATCAAGTGCAAATGTTTTGGAGACCTGGAAGGCAAAACTCAGATGTTTAGCAGATCATGGTAGACGTGCCACATGGAAAAATGACAAACTGTACCTGGCCACACTGCAGCAATTGCATCGCTAATTTCTGTAGACTGTTCTACCCAAATTACCTTGGGTTGTTTCCCAGACATAGCCGCCTTTAAGGTCTCAAACATCCACTTGAAAGATTCAATGGTTTCATTATACAACAATGCAGCACCAAAGAATACCGTTTGCATGTGGTGATTCACACCAATAAATTGTGCAAATGGCCTACCATAGTTATTTGATCGATATGTAGTGTCACAACACATCACGTCTCCAAAGTAATCATAGTCAATTATAGACTTTCCATCTGCCCAGAAAATATTTGCCACCTGATCTTCCTTATCAAGCTGTACAGCATAAAAAAATGATGGATCATCAATTTGCCTCTCCTGCACATACTGCAATGCAGCTCCTGCATCTCCCGGCAATACAGCACTTGCACGCTTTGACCGTAAATAATTTTTATAAGTTTGGGAAGGGTTGATAAAATGCTGATGGTCACCAGCATGCCCATTCATAACCTCATCATCAGCTCTTGGTATCATCCTGGAATCCTCAGCTAAAACACCACGATCCTTACTTATTCTCCGCCATTTTATCATGTGAGATTTGTTTGGTATAACAAGTGGATGGTTATGCTTTGCCTCAAAGTCAGTCACACGATACTTGCCATTGTTTGTAATTTTAAGGGTCAAGCTGCAAGGCAACCAGTTCTCTCATACAGCTTTGGGTTCTTTACTTCCCACTCCTCCTTCTTGTTCCCACGAAAGCCCTCTTTATGGCACACGTACACCCTCAATGAGATAACACCAGAAGCTCTTCGTTTAACCGATTCTTCCGAATACTGAATCCTGTTCTTTTTGCATAGTTATCATAGAACTGATATGCTTCCATTTCACTCTCAAACTCCATACCAACCTTCGGCACCCAACTGTCATCAGAACCATCTTTCGAAGGATTAGGCTCCAACATTTTTCCCTCTCAAAAGCCCAATATCTGGTTTTAAACAAGTATAGGCTTAACCTTCTAGAAACCAAAGTCGAGCTATCAAAGGATCTACAAAAAAAAATTTAACTCTTTGAGTCCCTCCCCCTCCCCCTGTTTTCAGAGAAGAAGCTAGAATGGAAAGGCATAATTCAAGAGAAGGAATCCCACATTAAAACAGTCCATATTCCAGCATCTGGTCTTTAACAAGTAAAAAAACGCTTTAAAACTAAATAAGTGAAAAAGGAAAAAAAAAAAAAAACCGTGAGGATTAAGTCAGAAACAATGTCTCTAACTCTCTATCCGAGTATGTGACAAACGAAAGGAAAAGCAACATGCACCCCAAATGTGTTAGGAAAAGAACAAATGTGCCATAAGAAAGAACAAAAGCAAACTTCCATCTGACAGCAATCCAGGAAAAACCTCCAAATATAAGAGATAAAAAGTAAACCAAAATGCGATTTTTAAGACATCAGATGGGTGTCACACTACCTGTTATGGCTCCCAAGTCCAGTCCACCCTCAAAGGCAGACTTTTTCCAGTAGAAGCGGCTTCTCTCCTCCTGAGAGCTAGCAATGGCGAGGAGAGGCAGAGAGAAATTTTGGAGAGAAGGGGAAGAGAGGAGGGAAATGGGAAGAAGGAAAGGGGAGAATTAGAAACCCTACAACTCGAGTTGCAAGAAATCGCGCCGGAAGCCGAAGTAGATGTAGAGACGGAGCCCCAAAAAAGAGCCAAAATGGAAGCAATTTGGCGTCCGAATTTAGTTTCTTCGACAAGCGGCGGCCTCTGATTCTATTGGGACTGCGAATCTTTTCAACTACAGCCGTACCTCACCCCACCGCGTGTATCGGGGACACGTGGGAGTCTTCTATTAGGCATATACGAATTTGGCATTGTAACCCGAACAGCATAACTTCTTTCCGATTTTAAATAGCGCTCAGGACTGATGACTTTGGAAGCTGGTAAGATGGGATTTTTCATTTCAAGAGAGAAATCAAAAGATGGGATTTTGGAGGTGGAGCTCCTTCTGGGGAGGAGGAGAAGGTCCTTCTTCGGGCTTCGGGTCCTCCGCCGCGGAGGGGGTCACCCAAGGCATCCACGCCTGCCATCTCACAGCCATCCGTTTGCCTCTGGAAAACCACATCTTGAGCTCTATTTTCCAGTAGATTTTGGTTGAAAAAGGTTCCTTGATGATCTGAGAGGGTTGATTGGTGTTATTGTGGGTCTGTGAGCAGGGGCAACGAGTGGGATTGGGAAGGAGACTGCGAGAGTTCTGGCGCTGAGGGGCGCCACTGTCGTCATTCCATGCCGGACACTAAAGAGTGGCAGGAAGGTGAAAGAAAGCACTTTGGAGCAAAACCCCGACGCCAATATTGATATCCTGGAGATGGATCTGAGCTCACTTGATTCGGTCGAGCCTTTTGGCCCGCGCTTTTAATTCGTCGTATCAGCACCTAAACATCCTTATGAAAGCATGCCATTTCTTATTGAAGAACGGAACTAAGCTCCGGATCAAATTTAATTTTACAGATTTTCGATCCAAATGAATCTCTAGCTTTTTTTTTTTTTACTGACTGATCTGTAGTACGATCAATATGAAGACGTTAGTATTTCATAGTCTATGAGTCTACAAAAAATAATAGAGTAAGAAAAAAGATTTTGAATCCTCGAACCCCAGAAGTAATCTCCTTTCTTTTCCAAACGTATTATACTTACTTCTCTATACAGTTTTGTTTTCTTTTAAATGGGGTTGGATGGTTATCATAATGTTATAGCCCAAAATCCAGCCATCAGCCCAAGACCCAAGCCAAAAAAAAAAAAAAAAAAAAAAAAAAAAAAAAAAAAAAAAAAAAAAAGAGGATTCAAATCGGAAAGAAGACTCCGATAGGAGTCTTCTTCTCCGGCGAGATCCGTGCAAATTAGGAGTCCTAGACCTCTCGAAGTCCTAGGGCCCTCTATAAGAAGACCTCTCCTTCTTAGAAACCCAACATCGGCCCTTTTCCCCTCTTTTCCTCTCCGATTTTTTCGAAGTAGAGTCGCGATTCTTTGCCTTGTTCTCGCCGTGACTGCCCGCCGACGAGGTCACTGGAGGCGAGGTAAGTTTCTTTTTTCTTCCTCTCTTCCCTCCCCTTCCTTCCGTGCTCTTGTGCACGGCTGCCGGCGACGAGAGTCGCCGATTTTCGGTCGGAGAAAGGACCTCTGTTTTGGTCTCTTTCCGTGAATTTTTCGACACCTGCGATCGCAATTGATCGCTGGCCATACTCCTCCGTGATCGGGGGAGTGGCCCCCCTCTGCCGCCGGCCTCCGCCGCGCGGCCGTGGCCTGAACGGCCCGGCAAAAGGAGGGAACCGCCGTCCCTGTTCGGCCTGGAAGGAGCCGAGAGAAGAAGAAGAAAAGAGAAGAAGAAAAGAAAAAGAAAAAGAAAAAAAGAAAAAAGAAAAGAGAAAGAAGAAAAAAGAGAAAAAGAAAAGGAAAGAAAAAAAGAAAAAGAAGCAAAAGAGAAAAAGAAAAGAAAGAAAATAATAATAATAATAATAACAATATATATATATAAATAAATGAATAAATAAATAAAAAATAAAAAAAATGATGAGAGAGAGAGTTTCTCTCTCTCCTCTCTCTTCTTTCAGTCTGAACCCTTATTTTCTCTCTCCAAATTGAACTTTCTCTCTCTACTTTCTCTCTCTAAAATTTTCTCTCTCTAGATTATTTCTCTCTCTTGATGGATTTCTCTCTCTCTAAAGTTATCCTTCTAAGATTAGCGTAGTGGAAGGCTTCATCTGATGATTTTGATCGATTTAGGAAGAGTCTGATTTTAAGTGAGATTTTTTGATTTTAGGATTTGTTAGATTTAATTTTGAATTAAAATTAATGTAAAAATATAATTTTAGATAATAGGCACGGAAGAATCTCCTAGAAGTTAGTTGATCTATTCATTCAGTGCTCCGTGAAAGGTAAGTAATGAATCATCTTCTCGAGATATTCCATATTTATTCTGAAAATAAATAATTATTTTTGAAATTATGCATGATTTATGAAATTATGTTTTGAAAGAAAAGTGCTTTTGAAATATTATGGTACGTCGATTTATGCACATGTTCAGTGAAAAATTATGATATATTATGGTACAAAATGTTTTGATACAGATCGGATTATGCTCTCAGCCTAACTATGTTTCAGTGGGCCCCACCAATGGGGATTATACGTTGGTACTCAGTGGACCCTGTCAGTGGGGGTTGTGCGCTGGTGTTTGTGGACCCTGCCAGTGGGGTTGTGCGCTGGTATTTGTGGACCCTGCCAGTGGGGGTTGTGCGCTGGTATTCTGTGGACCCCGCCAATGGGGGTTAAACGTTGGTCATAGTCAAGGCTGTTGAGTTACAAGTATTTTGAATCGAATCAGATTTATGATTATATTATATGTGAATATTTGAAAATATTTGATTTGTATTAAATCAGCATGAAATATACTTTTATGTTTATTTGCAGCATTATTCTTGAAAATTATATAATATCTGAATTATCTAGTTGAGATATTTGTTACTTACTGGGCTGTCTAGCTCATTATCTTTCTTTCTATTTTTCAGATTCAGATAATTAATATCGAGCGTGGGACGAAATATTGGGACAGAACTTTTAGAAGTGAGATTAGCATTGTCAACTTCATTGAACTTAGATCTATTGTTTTTATTTTTTTAGCAAAAATTTTATTGGATGTAAGACATTTGATTTAATTACTTGAATTACAGTTGAATAATAATTATTTGAATTTATTCCGCTGTGATGCATTGATATCGTGATGAGATGCCTTGCATGCTTATGGAGAGAGTTCTTCATAAGTATGTGACGGTTGCCGCGACCCTCGATTCACAATCTCGGGTCGGGGGCATGACAATTAATATGGTATCAGAGCATAAGTGGATAAATTATGACATATAGAATTTGACATAGTATGAGTGTAGGTGGGTAAACATTAGAAATATTGGGACGTTAGAGTATGAGCATCATAATAAACCCATCCTAACAAATAGATAAATGAATCTAATAAGGTTTTACTACTACAAGGTTATCATGCCTCCCTGTAGAATGACAAGAACTACTCAAGGAATTGCAAGAGGGACATCACAACCACGGGATGGTAGTACTCCCCATCTGACCAGTGGCACCCCTCAGAGGAGGGAGTCATAGATCCTAATGGGAGTGCTTCGAGAGCACATCAAGAACCAGATATGCTCAGTTAATGCAGACCCTAATCAGGATGGTACAAACGCAACAATAAATACAGCAGCAAATATTTGAACAACAGCAGATACAACGAGATACACAACAACATCAGCATCCACCACCACAACATGGAGAGCAACCAGTACAATGGAACAATATTTCAGAATTTAAAAAGCTTGCTCCTCCAGCTTTCAAGGGACTACTGAACCTTTGGAGACTGACAACTGGATAATGGAGATGGAGAAGGCTTTCGCTGTCCAAGAGTGTCTTGATGAAGAAAAGATTCGATATGCAGCTTATTTACTACAAGGAGAAGCATACAACTGGTGTCAGCGACTACAGCGCAAGCATGAACAAGATGGCGAAATACTTACCTGGGAAAGATTTCGGATTGCATTCTATGATCAATATTTTCTCGGAGTATAAGATCCAGAAAGAGCAAGAGTTTATTTATTTGAAGCAAAAGGTATGAGTGTGACTGAATATGAAGCAAAATTTATAGAGTTAGCAAAATTTGCTCCGAGATTAGTGGATGGTGAGCAAGAACGTGTTCACAAGTTCGAGATGGGATTGAGAACTGAAATTCGAAAATAAGTGGTTCCATATGAATTGACAACTTATGCAGATGTGGTAAACAAAGCACTGATAATTGAAAGGGAAGTCAATGAAGAACGCATGGAAAGAGAAAGAAAGCAAAGAAAGAGAGCAAAATCAAATGATACACAAGGGCAGAATAATAAAAACATCAAAAGATCAGCTAAGGGAACAGTAGACAATAAGACTCAACAGATTGATGGTGAGCCGTGCTCTAGATGTGGCAAAAATCATGCAGACAAGGATTGCTATTGGAATACAGGTGCTTGTTTCAAATGTGGTCAGATGGATCATAAAATTGCTAGCTGCCCGCTAAATACTGAAAATCAAGTTGGCCAAAGAACTCATGAAGGACAACATAAGGGTGGTGGACAGATTTCTAAAACCCAGGGAAGAGTTTATGCGCTTACTCAACAGAATCCACAGGCTTCCAATACAATGGTGACGGGTATGAAAAATTTTGAGGACGAAATTTCTTTTTAGGGGTGAAGAATGTTATAGCCCAAAACCCAGCCCAACCAAGCCCAATCCAGCAGACCCAAGCCAAAAAAAAAAAAAAAATAGAGGATTCAAATCGGGAAGAAGACTCCCGATAGAGTCTTCTTCTCCGGCGAGATCCGAGCAAATTAGGAGTCCTAGGACCTCTCGAAGTCCTAGGGCCCTCTATAAGAAGACCTCCTCCTTCCTAGAAACCCAACATCGGCCCTTTTCCCCTCTTTTCCTCTCGATTTTCCGAAGTAGAGCCGCGATTCCTTGCCTTGTTCTCGCCGTGACTGCCCGCGATGAGGTCATCGGAGGCCGAGGTGAGTTTCTTTTTTCTTCCTCTCTTCCCTCCCCTT
>NC_026000.2:40216859-40265792 GCF_000442705.2 Elaeis guineensis | reverse complement strand
CCTGTCAGTGGGGGTTGTGCGCTGGTGTTTGTGGACCCTGCCAGTGGGGGTTGTGCGCTGGTATTTGTGGACCCTGCCAGTGGGGGTTGTGCGCTGGTATTTGTGGACCCCGCCAATGGGGGTTAAACATTGGTCATAGTCAAGGCTGTTGAGTTACGAGTGTTTTGAATCGAATCGGATTTATGATTATATTATATGTGAATATTTGAAAATATTTGATTTGTATTAAATCAGCATGAAATATACTTTTATGTTTATTTACAGCATTATTCTTGAAAATTATATAATATCTGAATTATCTAGTTGAGATATTTGTTACTTACTGGGCTGTCTAGCTCATTACCTTTCTTTCTATTTTTCAGATTCAGATAATTAATATCGAGCGTGGGACGAAATATTGAGACAGAGCTTTTAGAAGCGAGATTAGCATTGTCAACTTCATTGAACTTAGATCTATTGTTTTAATTTTTTAGCAAAAATTTTATTGGATGTAAGACATTTGATTTAATTACTTGAATTACAGTTGAATAATAATTATTTGAATTTATTCCGCTGTGATGCATTGATATCGTGATGAGATACCTTGCATGCTTATGGAGAGAGTTCTTCATAAGTATGCGGCGGTTGCCACGACCCTCGATTCACAATCTCAGGTCGGGGGCGTGACAATAACCATCCAAAGAAAAACTACCATATCATGGGAGTCCATCATGGGCATCCCATATACCAACATCTCCCACTCGGATATGATGAGTTCGACTCATCTCCATCTATATTTCTCATCCATTCATACTAGATAAATAGACCGTGCGACCAACAAGTATTTAAGAGCTTATTTGATATGCACCTATTAGAAATACATAATAGTTCATTAATAAGAGATCAACATACTTGCTATACCTTAGACTAATTTTGTTATATCAATCATAACATCTCCGATCCCTTTATATCAGGAGCATGTTTGACTTCTTTTAAACATATATTCATAATTATATCCTTCTCATGGATGACATAATTGATCGATCAGTGAATACAGTATAGATGTAAAACAAAAATCTAGTCTTCCTTTCCTACTCAAATCTTTTTATTTCAAATCAGCTACTTTCTTAGACATGCCCCATCGAATCGAATTACACATGGCCATTAGGGACACACTAAAATAGCAAACACTGAAATAAAATTTCAAGAAATGGTCGAAAGTTCTTAAGGATAATAATAAAGATTTATGAACCTCAAAGATCTCGCACAGTGAAGAAGTAGGGATCCATTTTCTCACTTCTCTTATTAGTCATATAGCACACGTGGTATGAATCACGTACTACGGTATTTACTCTCTTCTGAGAATGTATATCATTTTCTAAAACAAACACCATACAACTTAAGTTCAGATATACCTCGGTGTCTAATCTGAATTCTTTTATACTACTATTTAGAAATTCATGTTTAGCTTCTAAACATACTAGATGGGATGGTAGGGACATCCATCTCAATCAATATAAAAATGATATCATCTTGATTTTTTTCTTCAAGGCGACATAAGTTTTAAGCTCATATTTAATAATCTCTTAGATTTTCATACTTAAAACGTCTCATCTTTGCATGCTCTTCGGCATCAGAGGCGATTGCCCATATGAGAGGGTCAATTTTTGCGTGTTTGACATACTTTACTTTTTATTCATTAAAAAAAATGTTGCACATAATACTCATGTGTGTTATTATTGAAATACTCATGTGTGTTATTATTGATGGGTATTAAGACAAATGAACAAGATGATCATTTAATGACGTGAATATCATACGTAATAAAAATATTTCACATGATAAATACTTGTTTATAAGTTTCACATCATAGTCTACCTAGACCCAATAATTTCATATGTTTCATGTACATATCTCTAGCTATTAGCTGGGTAAGTGGATCTGCCACCATTTGATGGGTAGAAATATACCGTATAGCCACTTTCTTTTGTGCTATAATGTCTCTCACAAAATTGTACTTGGTATCAATATGTTTGGTTCTACAGTAATATTTGGGATCCTTTGTATAGGCTATTGCTGCCTGACTATCATAGTGCACTGTCGCTGGTCCCTTATTATCACTTAACATTTTTAAATGCAATAGAAATCTTCTCAACCAAATAGTTTCTTACACTACTATTGAATATGCTACAAATTTGACTTCCATTATATATAAGGCTATACAGGTTTGTTTTTTACTACTCTATGATATAGCACCATTATTTAGCAAGAACACATATCCGACTTCAATTTGCATTCATCTATATCCCCTTCCCAATCAGCATCAGTATAACCTTGCAAACGCAAATCGGATTCTTGATAGCAAAGAGAATAGTCTACAGTGCCTTTTAAATATCTCAAAATTCTTTTCACAGCTTTCCAATGCCCTTATCTCAGTAAGCCGATGGCATAACAAATGTCTAATCTTACACACATCATAGCATACATTAAACTTCCAACCACACTTGAGTATAGTCTTTTGGACATTATCTTCTTTTCTTATGGAGTCTTAGGACATATTGGGTATAAAATACCCCCCAGCCGAAGTTCGTATCAGGAGTGACCCTCCTGGGACTCTACCGACGTCCGACCTTGGGCGACATCTTTTCGAACCTCTCTGGCAACCGAGTTTCCACAATGTTCTCAAGTTCTGCCGACGGATAAACTCCCACAGCTTCTTCCACAAGTGTCGACCGGATTCTCCCGACGGACGAACTCCTGCTGCATCTCCCGGGCTTCTCCAGCGATAAGCTTCTTCGGTCGTCTATCAGGCTGCTCCAAGTGCTCTCTGGATTCTACTATCGGCTGACCTCCTACAAGGGTCAACCGTTTTCGGACCTCTTCCAGATCTTTTCCAACAGGATTCGATCGACTCCAATCCAATTTCTTCCAGAACTTCGTTAGTTCGTCAGTGGCCGAACTTTTCCAACAGCAGATCTCCATGACGGACGGACTCCATCCAAGTTTCTACGACGATCGACCGCCTTCTGGATTTCATCCGAGCTCCTACAGGAGACAACTTCTTCCCCGAACTTCTACTGCAGGTAGACTTCATTCGAGCTCCTACGGAGCCGGACTTCAGTCCTGAACTCCTACTGCAGGTAGACTTCGTCCGAGCTCCTACAGGAGCCGAACTTCAGCTTTGAGCTCCTATTGTAGGTAGACCTCATCCGAATTCATACAAGGACCGGGCTCCGAGCCTCCACCACAAGCGATCTACTCCAGCTTCTACTATAAGCGATCTACTCCGAGCTACCACTACAAGCGGTCTACTTCGAATTTCTACTACGAGCGGTCCACATCGGATTTCTACTGTAAGACTCCACCTGAGCTTCTATTATGAATGAATTCCTTCCGAACTTCTATTGTAGGCAGGCTTCAACCGAGCTTCCTCAACAAATGATCCCCACCCGGACTTTACGGGAATCAGACTCCGATCGAACTTCTGTAGCGGACAGATTTCGGACAAACTCCTATGACACATGGGCTCCAGCAGTCAGAC
This sequence comes from Elaeis guineensis, assembly GCF_000442705.2. Classification (NCBI taxonomy): domain Eukaryota; kingdom Viridiplantae; phylum Streptophyta; class Magnoliopsida; order Arecales; family Arecaceae; genus Elaeis; species Elaeis guineensis. Next base: position 40,262,272 of record NC_026000.2, on the reverse strand, counting down.
CCCTCCAGTGGGTGAACCTCTCCAGCGCCATCCGACATCCACTGCCGGTCGACCTTCTGTCGGATTCTGCATGAAATCGAACTTCGTCCACAGAAAGCCCTGACCGAGCTTCTACAGCAGATGACCTTCGCCTGCAGTACTAGTGCCTAAGGCACCCAACGGTAGAAGGCTCGTCAGCAACATCCGAGCTCCTGTTAGACAGAGAGCTACCCCTCTCCACCAGACACCCCAACCGAGCTTCGACCGACGGGCCTGAACTCCCCGACAGGCCACAGTAATGGCCACGACTCTACTCCACTTCCTGTAACGGATCTCATGTGGCTCCATCATGCTCTAGCAAATCACGACAACGGGCATCACTCCACTCTCCATAACAGGCTCCACGTGGCAGGCCATGGCGATGGCCACGACTCCACTCCACTACTCTCCGTAACAAACTCCTCATGGCCCCGAACGGCCCACTACCAGGTGGTTACAGACGTCACTGTCAATCTGTTACACCCTCCGCCTATAAAAAGGGACCCCCAGATACGTTATTCTCTAAGCTCTAATCTCTATCTCAAAATTCTGCTAAAATTTTGTTCGAGCATCCATTCTTATTGAGACAGAGAACTGACTTGAGCATCGAGGGTCTTGCGGAGCACCCCAACTCCGATTTAGACTTTCTTTGCAGGTCCCGACGGCGACCGCGACTCCCTCGACTCCAGCTTCTCCGACGCCGGCAGATTTTTGCACCAATAGGATTGCGCTAGAGGAAGGAGGCTGTATCTTCGCAGTACCTTTGTTCTTAAAGGAGCGCTCGACGGGACCACCTCCGGTCATCTTCTCCGACATCCCTCCTCCGGTTGCCTACCTGATCTCCACCTGATGCCTCCCCGAAGGGCATCCACCAGGCGGTCAACGGCCTCCGCGGCCAGATCTCAGCAAGCTCCATAAGCCCCGGCCTCATCTCCGATTTTCCAGGCTCCTCTTCCTCCGACGACGTCAGTCGGCATGGAGCAGTTTGATCTGCTGGTTCAACAGGTCAGAGGCCTCATCGAAACAGTGCAGGCTATGCAGTAGCAGCCGCAGGCATCGGTGCGACTGGAAAGAGCATCGCCGAGTTCAGAATCCGACGATCGGGTGGGCCATATGGGCCAGCCACCCTGTCTTTCCCAGAAAAGAAAAATAGAAGGGGAGAGTCCTCCGTCCGATCATGATTCAACCCCTGGAGAGTCCCTGCCTCCGCTCCACCAGAAGACCCTCGAGGCCCCAATCGAGAGGACTCTTGGATCAGAGATTCCAGGAGATGAACCGGCGGATCGAAGAGCTCTGCCGCGCTCCCACTGCTTACGGTGAGGACATCTACACTGACCCTTCTTTCTCTCAAATGATCATACAAAACCAATCCCGCCGAACTTCAAGTTCCCCCAATTCGAGAGCTACGACGGGACCTCAGACCCGGTCGACCACCTGGAGGCCTTCCGAACCATGATGCTGCTTCATGGCGTGCCAGACGCCATCTTGTGTCGAGCTTTCCCGTCTACCTTGAAGGGAGTAGCAAGGAACTGGTACTCGACACTGAAGTCGGGTACAACCTTCTCCTTTGACCAGATGAGTCACTAGTTCGTGGCTCATTTCGTAGCAGTCGGCATCCCGACAAGGTTTGGGTCCCTCATTAACATCAAGCAAAAGGAGGGAGAATCCATCCAGCTTACGTCAACCGCTTCAATGCCACCATCTTGGAGGTCTGGAACCTGGACCAATCGGTTGCAATGGCCACCTTAAAGAGCGGCCTTCAAAAGAATGACCTCATCTTCTCCCTGAAAAAGAAGTATCCCAGAGACTTTGCCGATCTGCTGGCTCGGGCCAAAGGATATGCCCGAGCAGAGGAAGCCTTCAAGCTGAAGGACGAGGAGGCCGCGAAGGAGCGGCAGGCGGGCGACTCCAGCAGGCCCGCAGTTGAAAGAGGGCCGAGTGAAGCTCGGCCACATTCTCGGACTCCTCCCGGGCACAAGCACGCCCAGACTCCTCCCGAGCATGCAGGCAGAGAAGCCCGGACTGCAGAGTTCGATGGGGCTCTCTCCCAGGATGATTCCGCAGCTATGCCCCCCTCAATGCATCGAAAACCCAGGTGCTGATGGAGGTCAGAGAGCAGCTCCCAAGACGGAAAGGATGCGCACACACCCCGGAAAGCACAATCCTAACAAGTTCTGCCTCTACCATCGCGACCACGGCCACGAACAGAGGAATACATTCAACTCTGAGATGAGATCGAGGAGCTCATCAGATGAGGTCGGCTCGACAGGTTCATTCGATGCCGGCTGAGGGTAGAGAGGATCGACCAAGGGTCCTACCGCAACCTGAGCCGTCGAGGAAGGAAGAGAAGCTCGGAGATCGGCCTCCAATCGGGATCATCAACTCCATCTCTAGAGGACCTCGACGGGGTGCAGACCTTCTACGACCATGGGATTTGAAAAACCTGTAAATGTATTACTAATGACTTTGCTTTTTAAATCAAGATTCCTTTAGATTTGCATATCTTTCCCTTTTGACATAGACTCGTAACGACAGGGGATAACCACTTCAGACAACAAAAACAAAGTCATGTTAGGAACAGGAGGAGAACCTCATCCTAACATGAGCAAAGTTGGAAGTCCGATTATTTTAAGACTGGACGGGAGGAGAGGCCCATATAACGGCCCTTATGTGCCCCCACGGTCATGTTAGGAATAGGAGGAGAACCTCGCCCTAACATGAGCAAATCGAAGGCCCGGTTCTCCTTAGATCGGATGGAGGGAGAGGCCCTACAACGTCCTTATGGCCCCCACAACCATGATAGGGACAGGAGGAGAACCTCGCCCTAACATGAGCAAAGTCGAAGGCCGGTTCTCCTTAGATCGGATGAGGAGAAAGGCCCTACAACGCTTTATGTGCCCCCACAGCCATGTTAGGGACAGGAGAGAACTTCATCCTAACATGAGCAAAGTCGAAGGCCCGGTTACTTTTAGACCGGATGGGGGGAGAAGCCCTACAATGCCCTTATGTGCCCCCACAGCCATGTTAGGGACAGGAGGAGAACCTCGCCCTAACATGAGCAAAGTCGAAGGCCGGTTACTTTTAGATCGGATGGGGGGAGAGGCCCTGCAACGTCCATATGTGCCCGACAGTCCTGTTAGGAACAGGAGGAGAACCTTATCCTAATCTGAGCTGAAATCGACTACATTAGGAATAGGAGGAGAACTCGTCCTGACGCCAACTAAGATCCGATCGTTCAAGACCTGATAAGAAAAAAGAGAACCTTCTCGATGGCCCCTCTACGCTCCCACGACCCCGTAAAGAGTTGGAGAGAACCATTACTTAAAAAGAGGAGGGAGATGTGAAGGAAAAGTGATGGACTACACCAGTGAAAAATGAAGCCAAACTATACCAAAGGCACAAAGCACCTCGCCTCAATGAAGAAGGAGACCCCCCATTAAAAACCCTCAGTCTCTAAGAGGGAACTCAACACAGGCCAAGGACAGATCGACTTCCTCAAGGTAACTCAAATGACCCAAAAAAAAAAAAAGAAGAAGAAGAAAGAGAAAGAGAGATCTACGGTCATGAACGAAAAGGCAAATCAACACGACAATGGCTAGGAACCTTCAAACGATGTCGACGTCGAACAAGTCAAAAGACAAAAAAATTCGATAACGATGACCTAATACAAGAATGAACAAGGTAATGAAAAATTTTCTTTTCATTTCATTAGCAAAATATACTTTACAGAGCCCAGAAGACCAAAAAAGAAAAATGATAAGAACGGAAAAAGAGGACATATAAAAGGACGGAAGGCAAAAAGAGCCCTAAGGGAGCTCGGCCTCTTCCGACTTCGAACTTTCAGTTTCGACCCTCATCAGGGAGTGCCTTAAGCTTTCGACTTCTTCTTCCAATTCTTTCTTCCTTATCAGCATCTCCAGATACATCCGATGAAACGTTGGCTTTTGTTCTCCGCCTCTGGAGCCTTTTTCTCAGGACCTCGGACTCTGCCTCTGCGTCCTTGACCACCTACTGCTCGTATGCCAGTTGGATCTTCAACTACTACAGCTCGATCCTCCCCTCACCAAGGGCGACGGATAGCTCTTCTATGGTTCCTCTCAGGGATCGGATTCGTCGGGGTCCCGAACAGGGACGAACTAGGCTCCTTGAGATAACTGCCTTTGAAAGTGGGCAACCTCATCGGTCGCCATCCTGAGCTTCCTCCTGTAGTCATCCACCTGCTTGCACCAGTCGGCCCGATATGTATTGTAGTTCGATTCCGCATCCTGGAGCTGTTGCTGAAGGTCGGAGAACTTCTTCGATCATTCTCGATCGTGGTCGGCCCGAGTCGAAAGCCAGGACGAGCTTCCTTCCAGCTGGCCGATCTTCTCCCGTGCAGCCGACAGCTCCGCTTCAAGAGAGCTGATCTTAGAAGCCTGAGCCCAAGATCAGTCACTGGCACCTTCTTATGTTCCTCAGCTCTTTCTCGAAGTTCGCTTCCTCCGCTATAATCCATGATCCCTTTCACGTGGAGGTTCCGAAGCGGGAGCCGAGCCCAGCATGGAAGGCCTCCTGGTACAGACAAAAATGGCCAGATGGGGGGGTGCTAGCCCGATTGGCTGGATTAGGAAGCTCCAGATCGTATTCCGGAGGAACTCTATACTGAACCCTTATCAGTAGGAGTTCGTCCGGAGTCAGAGAACAGGGAATGGCGTCTGGTGCAAAAATCGAACGAGGTCCAGCCCTAGTTATGGGTTCATCTACGGTATGAGGGTTCTGAGGGACTGAGGCAGACGAACTCCTGGAACCGTTAGAGCGGAGGTGCTAGAAGACATTTCAAGCAAAAATCCTAAAATCCCAAAAGAATCGGGAGAAATAAGAGACGAAAGGTTCGTGGGAACCAAACAGGTGGAATGCAACAGAAGAAAAATGAAGAAGAATGAACACCTAAATGACAAGAGAAGGAACGAAAGTTCTGAACTAACCTAAGTTGCTCCGAAGGATGCAGAGATGAGGGAAGGGATGACTCGAAGAACACCTAGGGCCCAAACGGACGTCGAGGAAGGTCAGAGCTCTCAGAAAGAAGACGGGCACCAACAGGACTTTCAGGCAGAATGAAACTCCCGGGGAAGAAGGGCGGGTTTAAATAGATCCTAGGATCGGCATAATAATGATAACGGATCTCCCAGGCCGACCCATATTCGCATGTGTCCCACTCGCCACAGTAGGTGGCTAAAAATGGCTGGCAGCTGGCAGAGCCATCATTGCGCTGTACCTGGAGCAACGCTCCAGTGAAAATTTCGAAAAGTCTCTTCGGATCGCCCCATTTGAAAAGACTCCGGCACGCACGTATTAAATGCTAGAATATTGAGGGCGATCGCGCACAGGATTCAAGGGAGCAACTTCAGCTATGAAAATTTCTCTATACTTCCTTCATTCGAAACTCAAACTCGAAAGTAGGGGGACTGGTGTTGGGTATAAAATACCCCCCAGCGAAGTTCATATCAGGAGTGACCCTCCGGGACTCTACCGACGTCCGACCTTGGGCGACATCTTTTCGAACCTCTCCAACGGTCGAGTTTCTGCAATGTTCCAAGTTCTGCGATGGATAAACTCCCACAGCTTCTTCACAAGTGTCGACCGGATTTTCCCGACAGACGAACTCCTGTCGCATCTCCCGGGCTTCTCCAGCGATAAGCTTCTTCGATCATCTATCAGGCTCTCCAAGTGCTCTCTGGATTCTACTATCGGCGACCTCCTACAAGGGTCAACCGTTCCCCGACCTCTTCCAGATATTTTCCAACAGGATTTGATCGACTCCAATCCGAATTTCTTCCAGAACTTCGTCAGTTCGTCAGTGGCTGAACTTTTTCAATAGCAGATCTCCACGACGGACGGACTCCATCCAAGTTTTACGGTGGTCGACCGCCTTCTGGATTTTATCCGAGCTCCTACGGGAGCCGGACTTCTTTCCCAAACTCCTACTGCAGGTAGACTTCGTCCGAGCTCCTACAGGAGTCGGACTTCAGCCCTGAACTCCTACTGCAGGTAGACTTCGTCCGAGCTCCTACGGGAGCCGGACTTCAGTCCTGAGCTCCTATTGCAGGTAGACCTCATCCGAATTCTTACAAGGGCTGGACTCCGAGCCCCCACCACAAGCGATCTACTCCGAGCTTCTACTACAAGGGATCTACTCCGAGCTACCACTACAAGTGGTCTACTTCGAATTTCTACTACAGTGGTCTACGTCGGATTTCTACTGTAAGCCTCCACCTGAGTTTTTATTGTGAATGAATTCCTTTCGAACTTCTATTGCAGGTAGGCTTCGGCCGAGCTTCCTCAACAAATGATCCCCATCCGGACTTCTACGAAAACCAGACTCCGATCGAACTTCTGTAGCGGACAGATTTTGGACAAACTCCTACGACACATGGGCTCCACAGCCGGACCCCTCCAGTGGGTGAACCTCTCCTGCGCCATCTGACATCCACTGTTGATCGACCTTCTGTTAGATTCTGCATGAAACTGAACTTCATCCACAGAAAGCCCCTGACCGAGCTTCTACAGCAGATGATCTTTGCCTGCAGTACTAGCGCCCAAGGCACCCAACGGTAGAAGGCTCGCCAGTAACATCCGAGCTTCTCTTAGATGGAGAGCTACCTCTCTCCACCAGACACCCCAACGAGCTTCGGTCGACGGGTCTGGACTCCCCGACAGGCCACAGTAATGGCCACGACTCTGCTCCACTTCCTGTAACAGATTCCATACGGCTCCATCATGCTCTGGCAAGTCACGACAACGGGCATCACTCTACTCTCCATAATAGGCTCACGTGGCAGCCACGGTGATGGCCACGACTCCACTCCACTATTCTCCGTAACAAACTCCTCGTGGCCCTGAATGGCCCACTACCAGGCGGTTACAGACGTCACTGTCAATTTATTACGCCCTCTGCCTATAAAAAGGAGACTCCCAGATACGTTATTCTCTAAGCTCTAATCTCTATTTCAAAACTCTGTTAAAATTTTCGTTCGAGCACTCCATTCTTGTTGAGGTAGAGAACTGATTTGAGCGTCGGAGGGTCTTTTCGGAGCACCCCCAACTCCGGTTTAGACTTTCTTTGCAGGTCCCGGCGGCGACCGCGACTCCCTCGACTCCAGCTTCTCCGACGTCGGTGGATTTTTGCACCAACAGGACACATTGCGAGGCTCAAGCACTCGCCTTTTGTTATAAGAGTGTCAATAGGATTATAAGCTTTTGTTAGATGTATGTCCTAAAAATTAATATGGCTGACATATTGTAATAAATTTAAGGTAAATTTTTACTTAATACATTAATTTAATTAATAAAAAGATAAGTTTAATTTTATTCAAGTGTGATGTATCGTTGAATCATTCATGAAATTAATACTTCGATATATATTCTCAAAGTGTTGAGAATTAGAGATATGTATATATAATTTCTAAATACTTCTGATTATAGTATCATCATGAGGATGGTGATCGATTCGGATAGACCGACATATAGATCGCTTTCTTCGAATAGATAAGTCTTTGGTTTACAATGTACAGACACTGAGTGACGAGTGTAGATAATTTTTAGAGAACAACTGGTACTAAGCATGACCATACGAGAGATCACTTGGATTTTACTTGATCGTCAGTGATCGTCCGATGCTATAGTTATGTGAATGATCTTTTGACTTACAATGACATGACTGCTCATAGTGAGGCTGCTGAAGTTTGACTAACATATGAACATGGCCTCAATGAGATCTTATAGTAGATGTTGGCAACAGTTGATCCACTGTAGGAGTAGAATGCGTATCTAGATGGAATCTATCGATCTTGATAGAGAAGAGTAGTCCTATAAGATTTTGAAAAGCTAAGTCCAAGAGTTTGTAGTCACAGTAGTGTGATTGATGGAAAAGAATTTCTATGAGGATCACAATTGATTTGAGCTAATCAAATCTATCATATGACTGATGATGAGGTTTGACGATTTATCCATGACTTGCCATCTAGTCGGAACTCACGATAGAGGGACTGAATCATATGTGAACTACACCTTGAGATTTTATTTCGATTCTACTGAGTTGCCACTATATACTGCTAGATGTCACTGGTAGATTGTAAGAGCTCACTAGGATTGCTCAGGATCGATAATCTTTGATGAGTTAGAGTGAAATCGTTCCGACCCATTGAAAGAAGTTTCAATGATACTATGATACTATGATAGAGATCATTGTATATTTCACTATCAGATAGAATTGAACTTATGGAGTCACATAATAAAGAATTAGATCTAAAATAAGTAATTAGGCTTATGAAGTCTCAATTGGATTTAGAAAAATCTTATTAGGTTCAGGATAACCTTTCTAGCACATGTTGGACCCAATTTTTTCTTTGTATTTGAATTACTTATTTGATAAGATCAATTCAATTTAATTACCTACTAATAACCTAAATAAATTAGATTCATTAGGCTTCAATTATTGGGTGCCTAGGGTTTTGGATCATATGGATTAAAGGATCAAACCCTTAATCAATTTTCTTGATTGTTTGCATGGGGCGCCACTTGATTTGATCAAGTTGGGTGTGCCCATCTTAAAGAGAGCATGTGGGACCAGCATGGTGTTGTGATCCAGGTGGTGTGCCCAAGTCCCAGGGGACCAAGGCTAAGGCCAAGTCCATCATTCATGAGGGCTTCATGGAGGCTCTAGGGCTAGTTGGGCCCTAGGTTGAAAGGCTGTGGGCCTTTCGGGTTCTTGAGGTCTAGGTTATGTGAGCCTCAAGGGACCAACTCTTTATGGACAGGTCTGGGCCCAGGATAGGTGAGATTAGATCAGTCATGGGTGTACATGGGCTTGGGTTAACCTAATCTCCCATATAGTTGGTCAAGGGAGTTTTGGGTTTGGGTCACTTGACCCTGTGTTTATATATACATGTACTTGTATAGGTTGATTAAGCCAAAAATACAAGAACCATTTCTCCCAAGTCTTTCTCTCTCTTCTCCCTCTTCTCCAGCTCTTCTCCATGCCCCAGGAGCAAGAAACCCTAGGGTTTCTTGCCGCCAGTCCATAAAAGGAAAGAAAAGCAAAGGAGGCACTAGCCCCTCCTCTCTTGTAGCCGCCAGCCATTTTCTTCTCTCCCTTTCTTGCAGCCATCCAGATATCAGGTCCAGGACCTGAAATCCCTTGAGAAGAGGTTGATACAAGTTTCTCTCAGATCTGGAGTTGATCTGAGGTCGTTTGAGGTACGGGTGAGATCTCCATCAACAGATCTACAGGAAAGGCTGCAGCAGGAAGATCTGCAAGATCTGTCTCCATCTACCTTCTTCCCTATCTAGAATATCCTGATTTAAGATCTAGAATTGGAAGACCTCGATCCAGGCCTGATCTGGTTGGGTACTAGATCTTGGATTTTTTAGAGGTGATTTCAGAGGTGTTCTTCATCTGGAACGAAAGGCTGACGAAGAAGACAGCAACCAGGCTGATTTCGTCAAGGGCCTTTGATCGAGTCCAGAAGTCTCCAAATCTATTCGTTGCTGGTTTTGCTGCACCCAAGATCCATGGGAGGAGTTGGGATCATGCTCTAATAGTTGGTATCAGAGCCACGGTGGTGAGGAAGCGGTTCCAAGTGCGAGAAGTTGAAGATTCCAAGTGCTGAAAATTTTTAGCAAGGTACCATCAAGGTATATTCTACACTTCTTGATTTTATATTGCTTGTTTGGCTTGGATCCAGTCATGGGCAGTAATATGAAGGTCGAGTTTGAGAAGTTTGATGGCAAGAAAATTTTTTCATGTGAAAATCTGGGTGGAGGATCTTCTGGTGCAAGCAGATCTGGATCAGGCTTTGGATGAGAAGCCTGAGGAAATGACAGATAGACAGTGGGCATCGTTGGAGAAGAAAGCATGCTCAGTGATAAGAGGATGTTTGGCGGATGCGGTGTTGTATTCGTGCTGAAAGAAAAGACCCCGAAGGGCCTTTGGTCGAAGTTGCACACCATATATATGGGGAAGAATATGTGCAACAAGCTAATGCTGAAGAAGAGGTTGTACAGTCTTCGGATGCAGGAGGGATCTGATGTGATTGGCCACATTCAGAGGTTCGACCAGTTGTGCACGGAGTTGATGAATATCGGGTGAAGCTGGATGAGGAGGACAAGTCCCTGTTGCTTTTGTGTTCACTACCAGGATCATATGACTCTTTGGTGACTACACTGCTCTACGGCAAGGAGACTCTGGAATATGAGGACATGGTCTCGGTGCTGAGGTCAAATGAGCAGAGAAAAAGTTGACCAGAGATCGGGCTCCCCAGGAGGATTTGGCAGTAGGGGAGAGGACAGGTAGAGGCAGAGGCAGAAGCAAGTCCAGGGGACGGTCCAAGTCCAGGAAGGGAAAGAAAGAGGTGAAATGCTTCAAGTGCAACGAGTTCGGGTACTTCAAGCGAGAATGTCCATTATGGAAGAGCAAGAAGGGAGAAAGAAGTGGCTCAGAATCAGTGAGTGCAGTTGCTGGACAGCAGGTGGAGGATGATCTACTTGTGGTATCAGATGGTCACAGGCATTACACAGAGGAGTGGACACTAGACTCTGCGTGCCACATCACTACACACCACACAGGTCTTGGTTTGCGACATACACCAAGACAGATGAGGGATCAGTGACTCTAGGCGACAATCATCCTTGCAAGGTGGCTGGGATAGGGACAGTCAGGGTGAGGATGTTTGATGGGATTGTGAGGACATTGACAAATGTAAAGCACATCCCGGAGCTGGAAAAGAATCTAGTGTCACTTAGCTACTTGGAGCACAGTGGATACAGCTTCAGTAGTAGGGCTAGAAGCGGAGTACTGAACATCTCTAATGGAGCTATGGTAGTGATGAGAGGCAGGAGGTTGGACAATAACCTCTATCGCATGGAGGGATCTGTGGTGACCGGAGAGTCTGATGCAGCAGTTGCAGCACAGGACCAGCAGGGGGTTTACAGGATGTGGCACTACCGCCTAGGCCACATGGGTGACAAGGGGCTGAGGGAGTTGAGCAGGAGAGGACTCATCTCTGATCTGGAGGATGGTGCTACAGGGGAGATCTGTGAGCCTTGCTAGATGGGAAAGCAGAGGAGAGTTCAGTTCAACATCAGTACATCCCGCAGTGCAGTCCCTCTGGAGTTAGTACACACGGATGTGTGGGGACCAGCCCAGTTTTATCTAGAATGGAGCCAAATACTTCATGACCCTAATTGATGATTTCTCAAGGAAGCTCTGGATTTACTTCATGAGAGAGAAGTCAGAGGTCTTCACCAAGTTCAAAATCTGGAGAGCTAAGATGGAGAAGGAGCAGGGGAGGAGCGTGAAGTGCCTGAGATCAGACAATGGTGGGGAGTACACCAGCAGAGAGTTCCAGGACTACTGTGAGGAGTGTGGGATCAGGAGACACTTCTCAGTTAAGGGGGCTCCACAGCAGAATGGGGTGGCCGAGAGGATGAACAGAATATTTCTGAAAAAGGCACGATGCATGAGGCTGCAGGCAGGGCTTCCAAAGGAGTTTTGGGTTGATACAGTTAACGCAGTGGGTTACTTGGTCAATCGATCACCTCACACCAGGTTGGATGGTAGGCTTCCAGAGGAGGTGTGGTCTAGGAGGACAGTTGGGCTGGACCATCTACGGGTATTTGGATGCACGGCCTATGTGCACATTGGAGCTGGTGAGCGGAGCAAGCTAGACGCCAGATCACGCAAGATGGTATTTCTAGGCTATCCGCAAGGAGTCAAGGGATACAGGCTGTGGGATCCCTTGGAAAAGAAGGTCATCTTTAGTCGAGATGTGACTTTTGATGAGGAGTCAGTCCTACGGAGGCGAGCAGGCATGGAGGAGCAGCAGGAGCAGGAGGAGGTCCAACAGGGCACTGTGGACAGCTTACCTCTTTTATTTTGCCTCTTGCAGGTACTACTGGAGGACATACATTCAGGTGGAGAATCTACCTAAAGTGTCTCCACAGATGGAGAGGACTCGGATGGATGATCGAGGCAGAGAGGTCCCGCAGGAGCGAGCTGGATCGAGGACTGATATCGGTGTTGCCCTACACAAGCCCAAGAGGACCATCAGGCAACTGGACCGATATGGCTTCGAGGAGACGCTGTCATATACCCTGGTGACAGTGAATGGAGACCCATATACGTATCAGGAGGCTATTGAGAGCCAGGACAGAGAGCGGTGGGTCCAGGCGATGTCCGAGAGATGCAGTCTCTCCACCAGAACCAGACGTGGCATTGGTGCAGTTGCCATAGGGAAGAGGCCATTGGCTGCAAATGGGTCTACAGTCGCAAGGAAGGACCTTCAGAGCAGGAGGTATCAGATTCAAGGCGAGGTTAGTGGCCAAGGGATACTCTCAGAAGGAAGGCATCGATTTTAGCGAGGTCTTCTCTCCCGTTGTCAGACATACTTCCATCAGAGTGTTGCTGAGCATTGTAGCAGCTCAGGATTTAGAGCGGAGCAGATGGATGTCAAGACGACGTTCCTCCATGGGCATTTGGAGGAGAGAATTTACATGGAGCGGCCATCCGATTTCAGGGATCCAGGATCAGAGGAAAGGTTTGTTTGTTGCAGAAGTCGCTGTACGGGCTGAAGCAGTCACCGAGGCAATGGTACAAGTGGTTCGACTCCTATGTGCGCAGCATTGGACTTTTCAGGTACGAGTTTGATCCCTGTGTTTATGTTAGTCTCTTGAGGATGTTCTAGGGTGTTCCTACTCTTGTATGTGGATGACATGCTTATAGCATGCAAGAGTAGGAAGGTTGTGCCGGATCTGAAGGCATCCTTATCTCGAAAATTTGAGATGAAGGATTTGGGCCCTGCAAGGAAGATCCTAGGCATGGAGATTTTCAGAGACCGAGCTCGGAGGGTGCTACATCTATCTCAGGGGGCTACATATAGAAGGTCTTAGAGAGATTCGGATGAAGGGAGCAAAGCCGACGGAGCTGCCACTTGCCGGTCACTTCAGACTCTCAAAGACCATGGCGCCACAGACTGAGGTGGAGGCTCAGGAGATAGAGACGGTTCCTTATGCTTCAGGAGTTGGGAGCTTGATGTATGCGATGGTCTGTTGTAGGCCGACATCGCCCATGCAGTGAGTCAGGTCAGCAGGTTCATGGCACAGCCTGGCAGGGAGCACTGAGAGCTCTGAAGTGGATATTCAGATACCTGGCGGGTTCAGTTGGAGTTGGCATCTGCTACGGATAGCGAGGAGGTGCAGTGGGATACTCTGACATGTCCAGGAAGGCTCAGGGACTGATTGGCGGTTATGTAGATGCAGACTTCGGTGGAGATGTGGATACCCGGAGGTCTACGACAGGCTTCATCTTTAGCCTGTATGGAGGTCCTATTTCTTGGAGATCGATTCTGCAGCCTATCACGGCCCTATCCACTATAGAGATGGAGTACATCAGGCTGGTAGAAGCAACCAAGGAGGCAATTTGGCTGAAGAATTTGGTGACGGAGATGGGCCTTACTCAGGAGGCATTAGAGTGCACTGTGACAGTCAGAGTGCACTTCTATTAGCACAGAACTCAGTCTATCATGCAAGGACAAAGCACATCGACATTTGATATCATCGGATCAGGGAGCTTGTGGAGGATGGCGAGGTGGAGCTGGTAAAGGTACACACCAAGAAGAACCCAGCTGATGCACTTACGAAGGTACTTCCACGGGACAGCTTTCAGAGATGTGTTGAGCTGATGCGCTGATGGACAGAGTAGAGCTGTTGAGGCTTGGGACACCAAGATGGAAATTTTGTGATCCAGGTGGTGTGCCCAAGGCCCAGGGGACCAAGGCTAAGGCCAAGGTCCATCATTCATGAGGGCTTCATGGAGGCTCTAGGGCTAGTTGGGCCCTAGGTTGGAGGCTGTGGGCCTTTCGGTTCTTGAGGTCTAGGTTATGTGGGCCTCAAGGGATCAACTCTTTATGGGCCAGGTCTGAGCTCAGGATAGATGAGATTAGGTCGAGTCATGAGTGTACATGGGCTTGGGTTAACCTAATCTCCCATAGAGTTGGTCAAGGGAGTTTTGGGTTTGGGTCATTGACCCTGTGTTTATATATACATATACTTGTATAGGTTGATTAAGCCAAGGAATACAAGAACATTTCTCCAAGTCTCTTTCTCTCTTCTCCCTCTCTCTCCAGCTCTTCTCCATGCCCAGGAGCAAGAAACCCTAGGGTTTCTTCCGCCAGTCCATAAAAGGAAAGAAAAGCAAAGGAGGCGCTAGCCCCTCCTCTCTTGCAGCGCCAGCCATTTTCTTCTCTCACTTTCTTGCAGCCATCCAGATATTAGGTCCAGGACCTGAATCCCTTGAGAAGAGGTTGATACAAGTTTCTCTTAGATCTGGAGTTGATCTGAGGTCGTTTGAGGTGCATGTGAGATCTCCATCAACAGATCTACAGGAAAGGCTGCAGCAGGAAGATCTGCAAGGTCTGTCTCCATCTATCTTCTTTCTATCTAGAATCCCTGATTCAAGATCTACGAATTGAGAGACTTGGTTCAGGCCTGATATAGTTAGGTACTAGATCTTGGATTTTTTAGAGGTGATTTCAGAAGCGTTCTTCATCTGGAACGAAAGGCTGATGAAGAAGACAGCAACCAGGCTGATTTCGTCAAGGGCCTTTGATCGAGTCCAGAAGTCTCCAAATCTATTCGTTGCTGGTTCCACTGCATCCAAGGTCTGTGGGAGGAGCCGGGATCGTGCTCCAACATATGGGGCATCCCTTAGACCCCATGTGGCATGTGAAAAAACGGATGCAAAGGCTCCAATAGTTAGAGCTTAATGGATCTCCTAAAGGGGGTCAAATAACTAAGACAATAAGAATTCCTGATAAAAGTAGGACTTATATTAAGAGGCTATTTGATTTTGAATATATTCAAATATTTTGTCTATTTAAAGAGACCTTTTCTAAGGCTCTTTAAATCTAAATTTTAGTAGCCCATGCCTCCCATAAAATCCCCCCACGCCTCCCTCTCTTCTCCCCTTAGGATCCAATGCCCCAAGGAGTTGGGCATCCTTAATCTCCACACCCAAAAGGAGCTTGGGTGTCCCCTCTTTTTTATTGGTTTTCAGACCTTGGTTGCGTCATAATCAAGAAAAGAAGAGCAAGAGAAGACGAGAAAAAAAATCAAAGAAAGGATCAAAGATTTGATCATGATCCAGACTTCATTCAGATTCGCGGGTAATCGTTCTTAGAGAAGAAAGATCAATATCAAAGAGGATGTTTCCAGACTGATCCTGAGTAGATTTCTGTAGAGATCGGATATTTGCAAAGCTAAGAAAGAGCCTACCTTCTTTCAGATCCAGATTTGAAGAAAGAAATTACAAAACAGATATGTGATTCGATCACATATTTAATTTTAGTATAAAATTTAGCATGTATTCAATTTCAGTATATGAAGTAGATCTTGTGTTCTATATTTTATGCATGCATGATTAAGATTAAAAGGTATTTTGATCTTCTATTCTACTACATCATTTAGAAAAAAAAATTGAAACATACCCGCATGCCCCGACATGAAATTCCAACAGCTTTCATATTAAAACATTCAAGAATCTTCCTAATATATGACTCTTGTAAAAGAGCAAGAAATTCTTTTGAACAGTCTCGATGTGTCTTAACATCAAGAATGTAATCCACCTCACCCATATCTTTCATCTCAAAGTTTGAAGATAACCATTCCTTTATAGCAAGGATATACTTTGTCATTTCCAACCAATAAGATATCATCAACATATAATAACATTATTATAAACTTCTCCATGGACCGTTTGATATATGCACAGTGATCCTCATCAATCATTTTAAAATTATAAGAGATTATCATCTGATAAAATCTCAAATACCATGATCTAGATCATTGTTTTAGGCCATATATAGAATGTTGCAATCTACATACTTTACTCTTTTAGCCTTTAACAATGAAACCTATTGGTTGCTCCATATAATTTTTTTCATCTAATTCTTCATTTAAGAATATTATTTTAATATCCATTTGATGTAGCTTCAAATTCACTTGTACTACAATAGCTAGAATTAAGCGAATTGAGGCAAACCTTACTACTAAAAAATTTTTTTTCTCAAAATCGATACCCTCTTGTTGGGTGTAACCTTTCGCTACAAGACAAGTGTTATATCGATCAATGGTTCCATCAATATTGCACCTAATTTTGAGAATCCATTTATTCTCAATTGCCTTGTGTCAAAGTGGAAGGTCTATAAGTTTCCAACTTGATTTACCATCATAGACTCCATTTCTTCTTTCATTTCTTTCTTCTATTGTTCCTTTGCAGGACAAGATAGAGCCTCATAAACTGTTCTAGGTTTATCACTATCTTGTGGAGTGATTAATAAAATTTATCCTTCAATTTCAAAACGACGGTGGGGTATGCTCTTACGATTCTTCTCCATAATTTAAGTTCTTATGAAACAAATTCACTTATTCTACCACTCCCACTCAATTCTTGAGGTCGAGACATCTCCTTTTGTGTCTCAATTTATTGAAGATCGACATTATCTGATTCCTCCATTTCACATAAAGGAGTTCTTCTATCTATTTTGCCTTTGCTTGAAAAATTATTTTCAAAAAAAGTGACATCTCGTGATTCAATTTTAGTTACATTTCCATCTACCTATTCATCTAGAAATACATAACCTTTCGAGTATTCTTAGTATTTGATAAAGATACATTTTTTTTCCTCTTGGATCCAACTTTTCATATTGATTAGAAGGATCATGAATATATGCAGTAGACCCTCAAGATCTTAAATGACTTAGATTAGATTTTCTACCTGTCCATAGTTCATAAAGTGTAGAATGAACTAATTTTGAGGGTACACAATTAAGTATATAGACAGCAATCACTAATGCATCTCTCCAATAGGAGATTGGTAGATTTGCTTATACCATCGTAGATCTAATCATTTCTAAAAGAGTTCTATTCCTTCTTTCGGCTACTCCATTTTGCTAAGAGATTTCAGGAATAGTCAATTGCCTCGTAATTCTTTTATCATTATATAACTCCTTAAATTATCCAAATAGATATTCATGCCTACGATTAGTTCTTAAGATTTTTATTTTTTTTCTAACTGATTCTCTACTTCATTCATATATAATCTAAAACACTCTAGTGCTTCAGACTTGTGAAAAATCAGATAGATATGATCATAATGCGTGAAGTTATCTATAAATATAATAAAATATGAAGCCTCTCATCTTGTTCTTACACTCATTAGACCATAGATGTCTAAATGTATTAATTGCAATGAACATTCGGCTCTAGTTGCTTTGCCAAATGGTTTTCTAGTTATTTTTTTAGCTAAACAATGCTCACAAATGGACATTTCTACTTCAGAGAGTGACCTAATAGGCATTCTCTTGCTAATCTATTCATTCGATCTTGTCTCATATGGCCTAATCTAGCATGCCAAATAGTCATATCCACATTGCTATTACTAATAAAGGCATGTAATAAAAATAGCTACTGTCAATGATAATAAAACCATTCATTACATAACTAGAACTATACTAAACAAAATCATTAAACAAGTCTATATCATTAGATGTAAAGTTCAAACTGAAGCCTAAACTTACAAGAATAACCACAAAGACCAAGTTTCGTCGAATCTCAAGTGCACATAAGACACCATATAGGAGCAACGATCGGCCACCATGCAAATCCAATTTGCAAGTGCCAATTTCTTCAACCTCAACTTTAGCATTATTTTGTTGAAAAATGTAGGCGATTTCATGTATGCATTTCAAAATTTTTTCGAATAAATTATAGAAAAAAGTAAATAGATTAATCATATTAATCTAACATGCATATGATCTAATCATCAAATCAACCTACTCTAGGATCTATGACATGATATGTTGCATATAAAATCTGAAATAATTACATGATAAAATCTGTATGCATGGATGTAAGCAGTAGATCAAATCTATATCTATCTGAGTTCAGAACTCGATACCTGAGCATGGATCAACGATCACCACTATTGAGAGATGTGGTAAGGTTGATCCTTGTTGGTTGCTTGCAGTTGCACATGCATCCGATCTCTATGAAAAATCTACTCGAAGTCCTGATCTGATCGATCTTCTCGAGAGTGCTAGATCGCACGAAGATCTTTTTCTTGACTGATTTGGATCCTTTCTTCAAATCTTTGAAATCTTTTCAGAAGTTGAAGATAGACTTCTGAAGGATATGAAGAGGTAAAAGAAAGATGGAGAAGAAACTATTTTCTCTTATTTTTCTCTCTTCCCAAACCCATAATAATAAAATCCTAGAAACTAGGTTTTGTGCACACCCAAAGAAGAAGGACTCTCCTTTTCTTTTTCTCCATGAACCCATGCCCCAAAACCTCCTCAATATGGAGAACTCCTTCTCTGGTCTCTTACATGCACAAGAATGAAATAAAACTCCTTTTTATTTCAACGTATAAGGAGGTTGGGATGAAGAGTCCCAGAGATGTTGGACTCTTCCATAGTTGTCGCACCTTCACAATTTTCACACCCAAAAGAAATATGGAATGCCCCAAAACTTATTTTTCCATATGAAATCAGATCCTAATCTGATTTCTCATGGTGAGAAACCTTATTTTGTCATACAAAATAATAGAATAAAGTAAGTGGGTGCAAGGTCTTGTTGATAATGTCAAACATTATCTTTTATGGTATCCAATCTCAAATCTCATTTGAACATACCAATGAAAATCTGATCTTATCCAAATTTGAAAGTGAGATAGAGAAAGGAAAAGAATCTTTGGTGTAAAAAAATCTCATACAAAATAATTTTGTGCATGGAGAAAAGTAGCATTCATAATTTGGTGCGCAAGGGAGAAGAGTCCATTCCAATATGGACTCTTAATTTTCATTTGAATCTTAACCAAATCTCATCTGGTTTAGCCCAAATAAAATAGATAAAATCAATCTAATTAGGTTTATAAATTTTTAATCAAATTTTAATCATATTAAAAATTGATTGAACCAAAATTCTGATCAAATCAGGGATAATTCTTTCTTAGCGATTAGATCATCTCATAACCTAATCGGATCAAACCTAATTGAACCTAATTTAATTAAATTTTATTTAGTTCTTTTTGCTCAATCAAATTGAGCTAATCAACAATCTAATTGTTAATTAATCTTCTATTAATTTTTAACACTTAGTGAATAAATTTATTATAACTTTTGTATAAGGTTAATCATCAATTGAATTGATGATTAAGCTCTTGAACGATTCTCAATCGTTGATCAGTCACATGATCAGTTAGAAACTTCTTTTAAATGTAACCCCATAGGTTCCAACCTAAGTCGGTAGTACAAAAATAAATTTTTGAATCAATCGATGTAACCATCTAGCAATGGTGACTCGATATCCGAATAAGTCGAATGAGGACGAAGCAATATTCAAAAATCTATTGGCATATAGTACCGTATAATTCATCCCTTTGATCTTAATACTCAAGGATGACCTAGGATTTAACTATCAATCCAAGATAAGTCATCCACATTGTATTTCAATCTTTTAAATCTATCACAAGGATTATCCGGACCTAGATTTTGCTAAATTAAAATATATTGATACATTAACTCTTACTAATTCAGAGGAGTCAATCCCATCTTAACTCACGCACCGACTTGATAAGTACTGACTACATCCAAAAATTTTTATTACTAAATTATAAACTCAGATAGTCTGATACCAAAGTACAGTGAATTGCTTGCAAATCACCGTGGTGATCTCAGGTCGGAGGGATACTTATATCCATACCCTTCGCGAGCTACCCTTGACAGCAGAGTGCTTCACAGTTGGTCACGTTCAATGAGATATACTCCTACATCTCACTTGCATGCTATACTAGTATCTTCACACCATTTGGTTATGAGGATAACCAATGCATATGGCATACAACGACCTACACTTGATATTACTATCATCCTAGTAATAGCATATCATTTGATCGTAAACTAATTTAAGGACTACGTGATAAATCTTTTTTTATCAATCAAAATAATCCTAAGGACTTCATCACAATATAAGAGTTCATTAGAAGATGTCATCTTGTGATGAAAAAAGTCAAATAACTTTTATTATTTATCAATTCATATTCATTTATAATTAGCACAATCATCAAACGATTGGTTTCAGGATATATTTTCCAACAGCTCTCACTTGGACTAAAGACAATCAGTATAGTATCATATATCCATCTTCGATTTATCATCTCAAAACTCTTAGATACTGAGGCTTTAGTAAATAGGTTGGTCAGGTTCTCCTTTCCATCGATCTTCTAAAGATTAACATTACCTTTATCCATGATTTTTGAATAAAGTGATAGCGATGCAAAATGCTTGGTAAGCTAATGAGACTTCGGCTCCTTGACATGAGCTATGGCTCCAGTGCTGTACAATACAGCAGAACCATCATTAGAGGATGCTACTCCTAGCTTGCCAATGAACCTCTATAATCACATAGCTTCCTTGCAAGCATCGGATGCTGCAATGTATTTTGTCTCGCAAATTAAATTTGACTATAATTTTCTGTTTGGAACTTTTTTAGTAGATTGCTCTATTACTTAGGATAAAGATGTATTCCAACATATTCTTACTATTATTATGTCCAACTAAAAATTGAAGTCATACTCTACAAGTTTTAAGTCAGATTCTCCATAACCAAGTCACCGATCCTTAGTATTTCTAAAATACTTAAGGATGACCTACCAGTGATTCTCATCCGAATCTTGCAGGAATCCACTCATTATCCTAGTGAGTATATTATATCTGATCTCATACATGATGTACCTGACAGAACAAATTCTACTTATAAATACTCTATGTACGTTGGACTAGGATAACCCAAGCAGCCTCTTAAATCTATCTCTATAGATCTTCATGTTAGATGTATATCCTAGAAGCTAATATGACTGACACATTATAATAAAGTTAGGACATAATTTTGTACTTAATATATTGATTTGATCAATAAAAGGGCAAGTTTAATTTTTATTCAAGTTTGATATGTCTTTGAATCATCCATAAAATTAACATTTCAATATATATTCTTAAAGTATTAAAAATTAAAGATATGTATTTAATTCTTAAATGCTCCCGGTCATAGTATCATCATGAGGATGGTGATCGATTTAAATAGACCGACGTACAGATCGCTTTCTTCGAAATAGATGAGTCTCTGATCTATAGTGTAGAGACACTGAGCGATGAGTACGGGTAGTTGTTAGAGAACAACTAATACTGAGCATGATCATACGAGAGATCACTTAGATTTCTACTCGATCGTCAGTGATTGTTTCGATGCTGTAGTTATGTGAATGGTACTTTGACCTACGATGATATGACTGCTCGCAGTGAGGCTGCTAGAGTTTGACTGACACATAAATATGATCTCAATGAGCCCTTGTAGTGGATGTTGGCAATAGTTGATCCACTATAGAAGTAGGATGTGCATCAAGATGAAATCTATCGACTTTGATAGAGAGGAGTAGTCCTATAGGACTTGAGAGGCTAAGTTCGAAAGTATATGGTCACAGCAGTGTGATTGATGGAAAAGAGTTTCCATAAGGATCATAATTGAACTTGAGCTGATCAAATCTATCATATGACTGATGATGAGGTTTGATAATTTATCTATAACCTGCCATCTAGTCGAGACTCATGATAGAGGGACTGAATCACATGTGACTACACCTTGAGGTTCTTTTTCGGATCTATTAGATTGCCACTATATACTGCTAGATATCACTGATGGATTATGAGAGCTCACTAGGATTGCTCAGGATCGACAATCCTTGATGAGTTAGAGTGAAATTGATTCAATCCATTGAAAAGAGTTTCAATGATACTATGATAGAGATCATTGTATATCTTACTATCAGATAGAATTAAACCTATGGGATCATACAATAAAGAGATTAGATCTGGAATAAGCAATTGGGCTTATGAAGTCTGAATTGGGTTTAGAGAAATCCTATTGGGTTTAGGATTACCTTACTAGCACATGGTTGGATCCAATTTTTTCTTTACATTTAAATTTTTTATTTGATAAGATTAATTTAAATTTAATTACTTATTAATAATCTAAATGAACGAGATTCATTGGGCTCCAATTGTTGGATGCCTAGGGTTTTGGATTAAATAAATTAAGGGTTCAAGCCCTTAATTAATTTTCTTGATAATTTTGATTGGGCCCCACTTGATTTGATCAAGTTGGACATGTCCACTCATTAGAGGGCATGTAGGACCAGCATGGGATGTCCCATGGGTGCCATGTGGTGTGTGTATTTGTGGGTGCAAAGGCTTCAATAATTGGTGCCTAAAGAATCTCCTAAAAGGAGTCAAATAACTAAAAGAATAAGGATTCTAATACAAGTAGGAGTTGTATTAAGTGGTTGTTTGGTTTTGAATAGGATTCAAACCTTATGCCTATTTAAAAGGATCTTCTCTAAGGCCTTTAGGCAATTGAACAAGTAGCCCTACGCCTCCATAGAAGTGCCCATGCCCCTTCTCTCTTCTCCCCTCTTTCTTCACCCTTGAAGAGCCAACACCCAAGGTTAGGCATCCTCCATCTTCTACGCTCAAAGGTGTTTGGGCATCCTCCTTTACTTGCTAGTTTTTAGTCTCTGATTGCTTCATAATCTAGAAAAAAAAAAGCAAGAGAAGAAGAAGATCAAGAAAAGAATTAAAGAGTTGATCATGATACAAGCTTCGTTCAGATTTACAGGCTGATTTTTCTTAGAGAAAAAAAATTAATACCAAAGAAGATTATTCCAGACTGATCCTGAGTGGATACCATTAGAGATTGGATACTTGCCCTGCTAAGAAAGAATCTATTCTCTTCTAGATCCAGATTTGAAGAAAGGATTTGCAAAACAAGTATATGATTCGATCACATATTCAATTTCAGCATATGAAGTAGATCCTAGTACTTTATATTTTATATATGTATGATGTAGATTAAATAATATTTTAATCTTCTATTCCACTACATTGTTTAGAAAAAAATTTTTTAAAACATATATACATGTCCCGACATGAAAATTCCAACAGTGGTAACAAAGCCACGGATTTCATATGCATGAAATTGACATATATATTTTGAAAAGTATTTCAAAATTTGATTTTTTCTTGATATATGAGATGTATAGATGAGTATTTTGAATTAAAAATTTATTTTAGATTTAATTTTATAACATATAGTTGATATATAAAAGCATGCATAGATCTGAATTTTATTCTAGAATGGTTTTTAGTTCATGAGTATGTGATATGTAGATGCATGTGTAAATCTGAAATTTAATTTGATCTGATTCATAATTCATATATGAGATATATAATTACATATTTAGGTCATAAAATTATTTTCAATATAATTCATGATTTGTATATAGATATATGATATCATGTTATGATCTGAATTTTTATTTAGATCTGAATTTTACACATATATATGAGATATATGCTTGTATGTTAAATCTAAAAATTAGTTTTATAATTTAAAACTTATCTTTCATGTAAAGAATTTAGATCTAAAATTAAATTTTAGAATCTAAAATTTATGTTTGTGCATAAGGATTTTGGTTATGAGAAAATAAAAAATTAGGTCATGTAATTAGATTGCATCTAGAATTTTTAATTTGAACGTAATGGGTTTAATTTGATTAAGTAATTGATCAAATCAAGTCAAGTATTGATTAGAACTAGATCAATTAAGTTATATAATCATATAATTATTATTGATCAAATCGATTGAATCCCAGATGTAGAATCGATTAATCTAAGGATCTAATTTGACTTGATGGCTTGAGCCTGATTCACTTGAGCTAATCTATTTGGATCAATTGATCTATTGGTATCTAAGATAAGTAATTGAGAGATGATTATTTAATTAGCTCCATTTGCTGACCTGATCAGTTTATTGGTGTCTAAGAAAAGCAACGGGGGGACTCCCACTGATCTCTACTTATCTAGCCAATTTGAAAGATTGAGTCTTAAATGAGATTGCTTGGTGGTTTGATTTAGCTCATGCCAATTAGATTAGTCATATGATGGCCAATTAGATGGGATCTAAACCTAAATCTCTTCATAAATATTAAGTCCATAGATCGTCCACTGTTGTAGATGTGCGAGTGTGCTACTAGTGTTGATTGTTCTCGACTGATCACAGTGGTTCAGTTGCACTGGGAGCACGCAACCACTCTATTAGTAAAGAGTTGCTCCAGGATAAGGATAGGGTTAGACCCAATAACTGTCAGGTGAGGAATCCAATGATGGCCTTGCACCTACTTGTGAACGGTGGGTTGGGCTTAACTAAGGAGTGTGGTCAATAATTGTTAGGTGAGCCCACATGACTTAGAGATCAAGTCGCTGCAACATGTTTAGAAAAGCATCTGGACAAAGAGTTATTCATGCATCAGTGTGCATGTTACCAATAACTGTTAGGTGAGGTACATGGCATCGATAGGACTGTAGCACCCACTAGAAATTCAATTATCACATTAGGATTTTCGTTTCCCATTCGGAGAGTGGAGGGATCCAAAAAATTAGTGGGAGTCATTATTTGCATCTTAAAGTTTCTAAAAGTAAATATAATTTTAAAGTATAAAAGTCTAACTTGAATCTCTACTCTCACAGTTAAATAATGTCAGCTTCAAATCCTCTAGCCCGCATCCTTGAATCCAATCATTTGATTAAAATAAACTATAAAGACTAATTAAGAAATCTCAGGATTATCTTGATTTTTGAAAAACTAGGTCATGTACTTGATCAGAAACCCCTAGTGTAACCAAACCATCCTACTACTGAGCAAAGAACTGCTTATAAAAAGTAGACGGATGAAGATAGTCGGGTCAAGTGCTATGTACTGGCATTCATGTCAAATGAGTTACAGAGCCAGTATGAGCATATGCCTACTGTCAGGGCTATGATCACTCATCTACAAGAGTTGTATGGTGAGCGGAGCCATACAACATGCTTTGAAGTATCCAAGAGACTCTTCAATCTGAAGATGTGTGAAGAACAGTCAGTCCATAAGCACTGTATGACAGTGATTAAGGACATTGAGAAGCTTGGAAGCTCGAGCTTGATATGCAAAAGAAATTACAGATGGATTGGATCCTTCAATCCCTTATGAGTTCATATAGTCAATTTATTATAAATTTTTATATGAACAAACTTAATTGCACTATACCCAAATTGGTCAACATGTTGGTTACTACGGAAGGAACCTTGAAGAGTTCAAGGGGTATTGTTCTTGCTGTGGAGCAGACTTCTTCGATCAAGAGAAAGTCTGATTGGAAGAAGAAGACCAAATCCGCTAAGAAGTAGAAGAAAGAGAGCGAGTCAAAGAAGGATGTTCCAAAGAAGGCTGAAGCAAAGGAAAAGTGTTTCCACTGTGATGCTGAAGGCCACTGGAGGAGGAGCTATCCACTCTATCTGGAGAGCCAAAGATTAAGAAGGATGATAAACCTTTAGAAGGTATGCACGTAATTGAATCTAACTTTACGATTTCTTCTACTTCTAGTTGGGTATTAGACTCTGGTTCAAGTGCTCATATATATACCTCAATGCAGGGTCTAATAGAAAGTAGAAGATTAAAGGAAGGTTGCATGATCTTTTGGATCAGCAATAGAGTAAAAGTTACTACAGAAGCTATTGACACTTATCCTCTTCAATTACCGTCGAATTTTAGATTAGATTTAAAAGACTGTTATTTTATTCTTGTAGCTAGTTAGAATTTGATTTTCATGTCTGTGCTAGCACAAGATGATTTTGAATTTAATTTTAATAAAGATTTTTATTCTATTTATTTATAAAATAGATTGATTACATGAGGTCTTTTAATTGACAGTTTATATTACTTGCATGTTGATGCAAATATGAATTTGAATGAGCAAATAGTGAGTACCGTAAGTCAAAAGAGATCTAAAGACGAAATTAACCAGAAGTACTTGTGGCATCATAGACTAGGCCATATTGGAGAAGACAAGATAAACAAATTAAAAAGGAATGGGATCCTTGGTTCTCTTCATCTAGAGTCGTATCTAGCTTGTAATCTTGCCTTCGTGAAAAACTGATCAAGTTGCACTTTGTAGGACATGGGGAAAGGGTCACTGAGTTACTTGCCCTGGTACATACTAATGTGTGTGGGCCATTTGATATATAGGTCAGAGGTGGTTACAGCTACTTCATTATCTTTACTGATGATCTGTCTAGATATGGGTATGTGTATTTGATGAAACACAAGTCTGAAGCCTTTAAAAAGTTTGAAAATTTTAAAAATAAAATAAAAAAATAAATAGACAAATCCATTAAGATTCTTTGATCTGATCGAGTTGGTGAATATCTTAGTCAAAAATTTTTGAGATATCTTAAAGACAACAGTATAGTCTCTCAATAGACTCCTTTCGAAACATCTCAGCTTAACGGGATATCTGAAAGAAGGAATAGGACCCTATTAGATATGGTCAGATCCATGATGAGCTTCACTGATTTATCCTTATATCTTTGAGGACATGTCTTATTAACTGTAATTCACCTATTGAATAGGGTTCCATCAAAATTTGTTCCTACCACACTATATGAGATATGGTATGATAAGAAGTCGAGTCTAGATTATCTTAAGACTTGGAGATATCCGGCCTATGTCAAGAGACAGATGGCTGATAAATTAGAGTATAGATCGGTAATAGCTCATTTTATAGAGTATCCAAAAGAATCAATAGGATACTACTTCTACTTTCTATAAGATCACAATGTGATTGTGAGTCGGAACTGAAGGAACCAGATCTAGAGTTTCAAGGTTAGATCTTGAAACTTTTTCAAGATCAGACAGCGGAAGACTAAAATAAATCAAAATTTATCTTATAAAATCAAAAAATCCCTAGATCTAAGATCCTATTATATGATTATTATATGGTATTAAATTATAAATTAAAATATAAAGAACAAGAACTATATGTTGATCATATTAACATGTTTCTATACTACATCTAATGTATGTAAAATATAATAAATCAGATCTATTACCTTGCAAGTTAGACATTCTAACTTTACTGATCCGAGCTTGAGGATGATGTTGCAAGCCGCACATGCATCCGGCCTTTAGGAGTCATCCACACGAGCTCACGAATCACGATCAGAAGTCTTGGTCCAGGAAATCAGCACAGTATGAGCACTGTATGCTAGTACTGTGCTGATCCTTCTTCGATGGTCGATCAGATGCCTCTTTCTTCTTGATGTGGACTCTTTCAAAGATGAGAAGTAAGAAAAGAAGTTTTAGATGTGAGACACTCTTAGAAAACTCATAGATAGAGGAAGAAAAGAGGTGAACTCAGCAACCCTAGAAGAAGATCCTCTTCTGATTCTCTTTGCTCTAACCCAGACACTTAGTTTTGTGTCTATTATATCTCCATGCCCCAACACTCTTTCTCCCTGATTTTCACATGCCCCAAAGGTCTCTCAATGTTGTGTAATCTATAAAAATTTTAAAAAGAAATTCATCTTAAATAATAAGATACGAAGAATCCTTGTCTAGGTCAAATACCTAGTCAAGAAAAATCCAAACAGGACAAGACAAGTGGTGCCCAACTCTTGAGCGCCCCCTCCTTCTTCTTCTACCATGGACCACCAGCAAAGGGCATACAATATGTGCCATAAAAGTGACAAAAATCTTAGAAAAAATCTGGATAAAATCAGTACCATAAGGAAAGAATTTTGATTTTCTAAAATTTTATCTCATAGAATTTGAAATCCAAACTAATTCCTACTTTGACTTGGTCCACAACCACATTCCATGTAAAAGAGAAAGAGTGAAAAGCTTTGAGCATGCGTGAAGGCCTGGGAGAGAAGATTTTATCACACAAAATAAGAGAGAGTGGGCATGGGGGGCTAAGGTGGCACAAGGTGCAATCCTAGTCTTACTAGGGTTCAATCTATGACTTGTTCAAATTTGATTTCTCAAACCAAACCAAATCAAATCAAAACCAAATTAGCCTAATTAAAATAGGTCTTAGCTCAATTAAGAACTTAATTTAATCAGATTAAATTATATTTAAATTTAATTTAATTTTTTAATCTAATTAGAAATTAGGTTGACCCAAGTCCTAATTGAACTAGGACTAGTTTTTCTTGCACTTGGCTTATCCAATAAATCAATTGGACTTGATCCAATCAAGTACAAATTAAATCTAATTAAATTATATTCAATTAGACTTAATATCAGTCCATTGGCATAATCAAATTAAGCTAATTAGCAATCAAATTGCTAATCGATCCTCCTGCAATACTTGTACTAGGTTAAATGTCAATCGTATTGATCGTTTATCCCTAAAATGATTCTCAATCGTTGATCAACCATTCGATCGAATGATAAACTCTAATGTGTGTGACCTCATAGGTCCAAACCTAAGCCAATAGTACAAAAATAAATTTTTGTACCAATCGAAGTGACCATCTAGCAATGGTACCCGACGATCGGATAGGTTGAATGTGTAGAACAACATCTTTAGAACCCATGCAGATATAGTTTTCATATAATTCATCCCCTTGACCAAAATGCTTATAGGACACCTCAGAGTTCAACTATCAACTCTGATCAGGTTGTCCACATTGTATTTCAAAATATCAAATCCATATGATGGATTATCCTGGCCAATATTTTGCTAAATTGAAATACAGCGACTCATTCTTCTTCAACTCTTAGAGTGGTTAATCCCATTTTGATCACACTCTGACTTCGCAAGTACTTGACTCTGCTCAGAAGTCTTCCATCACTGAATTAGAAATTCAGTTAGTCCAGTACGAAAGCACAGTGAGTTGCTTGCAAGTCACTGAGGCGATCTCAGGTCTAAGGGATACTTATACCTATATCCCATCAGAGACATTCTCGACAGCAGAATGCTCTGGAGTTGGTCACGTTCCATGATGATGTATCCTTATATCTCACCTGCATGCCATACCAGTGTCTCCACACTCCTTGGTTAAGAGGACAACCAACCCATATGGCCTACAGTGATCTATGCTCGATAGAAGCGGTTGTCCTTATTAACAGCCCATCATTTGGTCGTAAATAGTTTTAAGGACTCATCGATAAATCCTCTCTTTATCGAACCTAAATTGTTCTAAGGACTTCATCACAACAACAGAGTTCATTAGAAGATGAAAACTTGTGATAAAAATGCCAAAAATATATTTTATTTATTAACAAATCAATTACAATACAAGGTTGGTCAACCGTCAACAGGTTGACGATTGACTTTTGGGACATATTTTTCAACAACTCCCACTTGTCCTAAAACCACTTGGTACAGTATCTAATATCCATCTTCGACTTGTGGTTGTCGAACTCTTTTATCGTCAGGGCTTTAGTGAAGGGATCGGTCAGGTTCTCCTTTCCATCGATTTTTTGAAGGTCGATGTCACTTCGATCCACGATCTCCCAAACCAGATGGAAGTGGCGCAAAATGTGCTTCATCCACTGGTGTGCTTTGGGTTTCTTTGCCTGAGCAATGGCACCAGTGCTGTCGCAGTAGAGCAGGATCGGACCATCGAGGGAGGGTGCTACTCGAGCTTGGTGATGAATTTTCTCAGCCACACAGCTTCTTTCGTGATATCTGATACTGCAATGTACTCCACCTCACAAACAGAGTTTGCCATAGTATGCTGCTTGGAACTCTTCCAGTAGATGGCTCCACCATTCAGAGTAAAGATATAACCCGATACGCTTCTGCTATCATCATGGTCAGATTGAAAGCTGGAGTCTGTGAACCCCACAAGTTTCAGATCTGACTCGCCATAAACCAATCATTGGTCCTTAGTATTTCTCAAATACTTAAGGATGGCTTTAACCACTTTTCAGTAATTTTCTCCAGGATCATATTGGTATCTACTCACTACTCCTAGTGAGTATGCCACATCTGGCCTCATACATGTCATGGCGTAGATCGTAGATCCCATGTCCGAAGCATATGGGACTCTACTCATACGCTCTCTCTCTTCAGGAGTTGTTTGACAATCCTTCTTAGAGTGAAAAATTTTATGGCCTATCGGTAGATAGCCCTTCTTGGAATTCTCCATGCTGAACCTCTTCAGCACAGTGTCTATGTACGTAGACTGGGATAACTCAAGCATCCATTTAGATCTATCCCTATAGATCTTCATCTCTAGGATGTAGGATGCTTCACCTAAGTCTTTCATGGAGAACTGCAATGACAACCAAACTTTTATTCTTTGTAGTGCAGAGATGTCATTTTCGATTAAGAGAATGTCATCCACGTACAAGACAAAAAATATCATAATTGGACCATTTGCCCCTTTATTGATGCAGGGCTCTTCTCCATTCTTAACGAAACCATACGTTTTGATCACCTTATCAAAACATATGTTCCAACTCCGAGAAGCTTGCTTCAATCCATAAATGGATCTCTGAAGCTTGCACATCTTAGACTCATCTGTGGATGTAAACCCCTCAGGTTGTATCATATACACCTCTTCGATCAGCTCTCCATTCAGGAAAGCTGTCTTTACATCCATCTGCCAGATCTCATAATCCAGATGGGCAGCTATTGCAAGCATTATCCAAATGGATTTGAGCATTGCTATAGGGGAGAACGTCTCGTTATAATGAATACCACAATATTGATGATACCCTTTGACAATCAGATGGGCTTTATAGGTCTCCACCTATCCGTCTGCGCCCCTCTTCCTTTTGAAGACCCATTTACACCTAATGGATTTTATCCCTTCAGGTGGGTCAACCAATGTCCATACATCATTGACCTTCATGGACTTCATTTCGGATTTCATGGCTATAAGCTATTTTTCGAAATCAGGTCTCCGTATTGCATCCATATAGGTGATCGGATTCTCATCATTCTTATCGAGTTCGATGGGATCACCATTCCAGACCAAAAAATCATAGTATCTGTCCGGTTGATGCGGTACTCTATCGGATCGTCTTAATGGTGCAGGTACATTGGGCTCTGGATCTAATCTAATCAAATCCAACTCAGGTTCAGTTATTGATGTCGGTCCTTCTACCTGTTGAACTTTGTCAAGTTCAACCTTAGAGGCAACGATTCCTTCACCAAGGAACTTCTTTTCAAAAAAGATTGCCTTAAAGCTGATGAACACCTTTTGTTCATCAGTATGATAGAAAAAATATCCTTCGGTCTCTTTGGGATATCCTATGAATGTGCATTTGTCAGACCTAGGTCTAAGTTTATCTGTAACTAACCGTTTGACATAGGTCGGACATCCCCAGACCCTAAGGTGTGAAAATGCTGGCTTACGCCCTGTCCATATCTCATATGGAGTCTTAATAACAGACTTACTTGGAATCCTATTTAACAGATAATAGACCGATTCAAGTGCATATCCCCAGAAGGATATCGGTAAGCTGGCAAAACCCATCATGGATCGGACCATGTCTAACAGAGTCTGATTTCTCTTTTCAGACACACCATTATGCTGTGGTGTTCCTGGAGGAGTCCATTGGGAGAGAATCCCATTCTCTCCTCAATATGTGAGAAACTCACCAGAAAGGTATTCCCTTCCTCGGTCAGACTGAAGAATTTTAATACTCTTCCCAGTTTATTTTTCTACTTCACTTCGAAATCGTTTGAACATTTCAAATGAATCCGACTTATGTTTCATCAGATAGACATATCCATATCTAGATAGATCATCTGTGAAAGTGATGAAGTAGAAATATCCATCTCTAGCACTTATGCTCATGAGCCTGCATACATCAGTATATACTAGGCCCAAGAGCTCAGTAGCTCTCTCACCTTTTCCAATAAAAGGTGACTTGGTCATTTTACCAAGAAGACAGGACTCACAGGTTGGAAGTGATTCACAATCACTGACTTCGAGGATTCTCTCTTTAGTCAACCTGTTTATCCTGTACTTATTTATATGACCTATCCTACAGTGCCATAAGTAGATATCTGATACACTATCTAATCTAGGGTACTTGCCAATAGAATAGACTACGTTAACAGATTGTGATAACATATACACACACCATTGTTCTAATATCCACAAAAAATAGTAACACCATTCATAATGATATTACAAACTTATTTTTTTATTGAAATTTTATAATCATTTTTGGCCAGAAGGCCTACAGAAATAATATTTAAAAAGAAACTGGGACAGAAATGACAATCATTAAGAATAATGGTATGGGACTCAAATACAAGTTTCAAGATTCCTAATGCTAGAACTGGAACTAGTCTTCCATCTCCAATATTCAAGAACCTCTCGTCTTACTCGAATCTCCTACTGACCTGCAACCACTGCAATAAATTGCAAATATAGTAAGGGCTACCGGTATCCAATATCCAGTCAGTTATATCACAAATAGAGAAATTGCAAGGAGTTATCATATAAATACCTTATCCAGCAACAGCTTGCTTCTTTCTCTGTCTGTTCGGGTCCAGGGAGGCAATGTACTAAGGACAGTTCCTCTTCCAGTGCCCCTGCTTCTTGCAAAAGAAGCATTCAGCTTGACTCTTATCGGGCTTGATCTTTCTAGTCTGGCCTTGCACTGATGTCCCAGTCTAAACTGGCACCTTCTTCACTTTCTTCTTCTTGTTCTTCTTCCCTTTCTCAAAGGGTCGAGAACCAGAAGATGAATCTCCTACTAAGTTCACTGACTCCTTGTGGAATTGGTGATCCTTCTCAAAGTTCTGACGCAACCCCAATAACCCGTGGTAGTTTAGTTCAGGCTTGTCATTCTATAATGAGTGAGGAATGAGAGTTAAGACTTGGGCAGCGAGTTCAGTATTGCATCTTTTTCAAGTTACTCAGGCAAGGGAAAGCCGAGTTTGCTCAAACGCTCCATCAGCTCGATCATGTACAATACGTGATTAGTGACAGAGGCACCATCCTGTATTTTAGCGTTGAAGATAGCACAACTAGTCTTGTACCTCTCTACATCATCGGGTGTGTCAAAGACATCCTTCAACATTTGAAGCATGTCTTTTGGCTGAGCTGTCTCAAATCTATGACTGAACTCATTGCTCATGGCAGTCAGCATGATGCAGCGCACCGTGGTTTGATCACTGAGCCACTTCTGATAAGTATCTCTGACTGTTCCACGTGCATTGATAGTTGACTCCTCAGGTGCAGAATCCGTTATCACATATAGAATCCGTTCATGCTCCAGGACTATCTTCAACTTTCGGTACCAATTACCGAAGTTGGGTCCCACCAAATTTTCATTATCCAACAATGATCGGAGCGATAGGAAAGTGGTCATATCTGCACAAAAGAAAATCATAACTTAATTAGTAATTAATTCATTAAACCTAAAGATTTAGACTTTAATCAAAAGATTTCTCCCACTATTTTATTCGAATTGGTAGCCTTTACCTCTAATTCGAGGAATTATCCTAATTTTTTAGTGGATACTAGAATCCACTTAGACTGCACACAAGTCCGACTTTGGTTGGCCAACCCATGTACATCTAAGGATAGGTTTGTTAGATGTGTGCCTTAGATGCCAGATTGGCTGACACATTTCTGTACAAATCTAAGGGCAAATTTATAATTTTGATTATAAATGTATAAAAGGGTTATTCTTCTATCACATTATGCACATTGTGTCTGTGATACATCCTTTGAGTTAGTAGGAATGTCAATTCATATTTTCAAGAGTTAAAAATTTAAGGTATAAATTTATATAACTAACTCATAAACAGCTCCTGACCATAGGATCATCATGAGGATGGTGTACGATCCGAAATTAGATCGCACCAAGATGGGATCTATCAACCTCGGTAGATGAGAGGAGTAGTCCTATGATAATTAAAAGATCGAGTCCTTAAGCCCATGGCCATGGCAGAGTGAAATAATGGAAAAGAGTTTTCCATTGGGATTTCACATCGGACTCAGATCGATCGATTAACTCATATGACTGATGTTGGGTTTGACGAGTTCACCTTAATCCTAATTCAGTCGGGACTCATGATAGAGAAACTCAATCACACAGGTAGCTGCACCAAGAGGTTCATCTTCAGTTCTGATGGATTGCCACCATATACTGCTAGGTGTCATTGATGGATTTTGAGAGCAATTAGAATGATATTGATGATCGATCATTCTAATTGTCTGAATCAGAAGAGTTCTGATCCATCGAAAGGAGTTTCGATGATGTCGATGATGAGATCATGACATGTCTCATTACCATACAGAATTGAATCTAACTGGGTCACACAAATAAGGGTTAGGGTCTAGATATCATCAATTGGGCTAACCGAATTGATTTGGATAAGATCCAATTAGGTTCAAGAAAATCATGCGAGCACACGATTGAGCTTAACTTTCTCCTCGTGTAATCTTTTCTGTCTCTACTGAGCCAAATGTGATTTGACTCATTCAGAGAATCTTAAAAAGATTTTTCTCAATCTAAATGAAGCTTGTCTAGCTCAGAAAAGGCTTGTCTTAATTTATGAGATGAATTTAAGACAAGCACCTGCTAATTCTTGTCACCTGCCAATTTCATTTTAGGACATCTGTCAAATGTTGACATATGGGTCTTAAACTAAAGAGGGCTCATTGAAGAATTTTTGTGGAGTGTCCACATGCCAAAATTCAATTGAATTAGGTGCCATAATCAGATTATGGCATGAGCCCAATTGGATTAAAGTGGGCACCCCAAATGGATAAGAACCAAAGAGTCCTGATAAACATGGACTCTTTGGCGCCACCTTGCTTGAGCTTATCCAATGTTGGTGCCAACTTAGGAGAGAGGGTAGGGGTTCTTATCTGATATGATCAAATGATATCACTTCACCAATCAAAATTTTTTCAAAATTTATTGAAATTTTCTGATTGGTTGAATGATGTGGCACTGCACAGTATACAGGGTCTATATAAACCCTGCTACGCCTAGGGTTTCATGGATAAAATTATTTTATGCACAAAACCCAATAGCTGCTGCTCCCTCCCCTCTTCTCTACATCCTTCCTGCTCTCCTTCCTCCCTCTTCATGTCCAAAGAGTTGGATGTCCATCTGACAAAGATCTAAGGTGTGGTGACGCCTGGAACAGAAGGCTGCAGGACATCTTCGACAGGCTGCTGCTCCAACTTCAGAAGGAGTTCTAAAGTACTTCCAAATCAGATAGAGATATGATTTTTGGAGCATAGATTCATGAGAAGAAGGCATTCTAGATCCTACTTAAGTGGATACCGGTAAAGGTCAGGCACTTGTGTGGCTACATCAGAACCTCGGGTTGTGCAGAGATCATCTACAGGGTAATCAGATTACCCTTGAGGTACTTCTTCTTTCATCATAGTTTTAGTTTTAATTTTAGATTTTAAATATCAGATAATAAAATTAGATCTAAAAAATTATATTTAAAAAATGTGTAAGATAAAAAAAATTTAAATTTATTCTGCCCCAGATTTGGTGAAATCTGGAAGATCCTACGAGGAAAAACGGTTTTCCTCCCTTCAACTGGTATCAGAGCCAGATTGTTGGCTCTATTTCAGATCTATTTCAGATCTGATTTTAATTTTAATTTATCTAATATTAAAGAATTTTAGATGTCACATTAGATATGATGGGATCTGAAATCAAAATATTTAAAATTAAATCTAAGAAGATCTAACATGCATAAGATGCATGACTAGACTAGGATTAGTTGAATCCATGAATAGTCTTAAGTTTTATATTTTAATGAGATTAAAATATGAATTAAATATAATTTATTCTTTATTTTTTAATATTATAATTATTATAATTAGATCAAAAAATAAAAAATAAAATTTTAATTTTTTCATAAAATTGATTTGTTGCATGCCTAGACTAGTTGTAGAATTATTCTAGTAACTTATCTAGAATAGATTTAATTTTGAATAGTTCAATTTAAATCTTATTTTTCAGATATTACATGTGATGTATCAGATCTGAAAATATGTTAATTAGATTGATTTTTCATACATGAGATGTATGCAAAGCATGTATTAGTTAGATCTTAAATTGTATATGTGATATGTTAATTTAGATCTAACTAGTTTTGTAGTTAAATTTATATTTCTGATTAAGGTGTTCCTCATGGCCGTTCAATCATAAGAATAAAGTAGGGTTTTAAGACCCTCTCTTTCCATTCAATGGGGTGTTTATATGACGTGTAGGGGTGCCACGCGTTCATCCTTAATCAGAAATCAAAACTTACTTTTCTACAAAATCCTAGATCCTAAAACCCTAGGATTTATTTTACATGCTTTGTTTATGAACCTAAACTTAATTAATTAAGCTTATGAAATTAAGTTAGGTCTAAAATTGAGAATTTTAGATCTAAGACATTTTCATAAAATTGGGTTCGGGCTTGGGTAGCTCAATTAGGTCTAGCAGTTGATCAAATCGAATCAAGAGTTGGTTAGGTGGGATCATGAAAGCTAATAATTGACTAGCCTAATAGGATTAAGTCTGGGTCAAGTCGAATCACATTTAGATGTGACTCGATCAAGTTAAGACCTAATTTGGCTCAATGGTTAGAGCCTAGATTGTAGGCTAACCCAATTAGTTTTGGTTCGATAATTTGGTGTCTAATGTAAGTTAGGCAGATGCGATAGACTGGTTTTTAATTGGGAGCTACTCAACTCGAATGCATTCTTATCGAGTTAATGGCATATCCCTCCCACCGGTCTCACTTATCTGGCCATATGTGTCGACTCAGTTCTGATTAGAGGTGACTAACAATTCGAGCTAACTCATGCCACTAGGTTAGTCATAATTGTTATGACTATGTCAAGTCAAGTTTAATAAGACCTAAATAAATCTCCCTAAGAAAATATTAAGTCCAGATCTTCCACCATTGTGGATGTGCGGGCCCTTTCCGGGGTTGATTGTTCTCGGCTGGTTACAGTGGCTCAGTTGCACCGAGAAGATGCAACTATGTCCATTAGGCATTGGATGCTACGGATTAGAGGATGGGTTGGGCTCAATATTTCGGATACAGTGAGGGACCCAATCAGGAATCTAGTTCGTGCAAATGGTGGGTTTGACTTAACTAAGGATTGGAGCAATATCCCGAACACGGTGAGCTTCATGAATTAGAGACCAAGTTTTGGGTACACCATGATTAGAGAATCATTGGACAAGAGTTATCCACTCATTGGTTGATCTATCACCAATAACTGTTAGGTGAGGTGGTGAGCCAGTCGGTGAGACTGCACCATCCATTAGAAATCACTGATCACGGAGATTTTCACATCTCTACCAAGGGAGTGTAGGGATCTGAGAAAATAGTGAGAGCTTAATTTATTTAAAAATAAAAATCTTAAATAAATTGGTTGAGTCTGATTATAAAATTTAACTAGAAACTTTTGACTCTCTACAGGAAATATGTCTGCCTCAAACCCCTGACCAAAATTCTAGACACCCATAGATTGACTGAATCCAATTTTAAGGACTGGTTAAGGAACTATAGAATTATTTTGAATTTTAAAAAATTGACTCATGTCTTGGACCAGACCCACCTACCATACCAGCACATCCGATTGCTGAATAGAGAGCATCTCTGAAAAAGTGGATGGATGATGATAATAAAGCAAGGTACTATATGTTGGGTGTAATGTTTGATGACTTGCAGCGCCAACATGAGAACATTTTGACTACCCACTAAATGTTGGCTCACCTACAAGAGTTGTTTGGTGAATAAAGTCATGCGGCCAAGTATCAAGTCTGTCAAAAACTTTTTAAGACCAAGATGCATGATGGGCAATCAGTCCAAGATCATTGTTTGACAATGATCAAGGATCTTGAGGAGCTGAGAAGCTCGATATCATCTTAGACAAGGATTTTTAGATTGATGTGATCCTTCAGTCCTTGTCCGATGCATATGGTCAGTTCATCATGAACTTCTTTATGCATAAGATGCAGTGTACCTTGGCCGAGTTAATGAACATGCTGGTTACGGCTGAGTTTTCTATGAAGGGTTCAAAAGGCTCAGTTCTTACTGTGGAGCGGATTTCTTCCAAGAGAAAGTCTTTTGAAAAGAAAAAGAGATCTGCGAAGAAGCAGAAGGTGGATGGGAAGAAGAGGAAGCAGAACTGTCCTCAGTACCTGGCCACCCTAAAGAATAAGAAGGATGGTCTTTCTGGAGGTATGCTCATTTTAGAATCTAATCTTACAGTTTCTTCTACATCCAGTTGGGTGCTTGACTCTGGTTCTAGTGCTCATTTGTGCACTTCTATGCAGGATTTTGAGGAGAGCAGAAGGCTGAGGGATGGGAGATGATCCTACGCATCGGGAACGGAGTAAGAGTTGCTGCCGTGGTCGTGGAAACCTATCCTGTGCGATTACCGTTAGGATTAGATTTAGTTTTAAGAGACTGTTATTATATGCCTGCAGCAAGCAGAAATTTGATTTCTGTTTCATGTTTAGCACAAGAAGGCTATGTGATTAGCTTTCATAAGGACCATTGTAATATTTTTTATGAAAATAATAAAGTTGCAGATGGTTTTCTTATTAACGGTCTCTATCAGCTACATATTGATGTATCTGTATTTAATATTGAGCAAAATGTGAATGCCATAGGAATTAAAAGGCCTAGAGATAGTCTAAATGATAGGTATTTGTGGCACCTAAGGCTAGGTCATATAGCGGAAGACAGGGTTAACAAATTGAAAAAATTGGACTATTGAGTCCGTTGACTTTCGAGTCATATCCAGTTTGTGAATCATGCCTTCAAGGCAAAATGATTAAGCTTCCTTTTGTGGGACATGGGGAAAGGGCCACAGACCTACTTACCCTAGTACATACGGATGTGTGCGGCCCTTTTGATGTGCCGGCTAGAGGCAACTACATCTACTTCATTACCTTTACTGATGATATGTCTAGGTATGGATATGTGTTTCTAATGAAATACAAGTCTGAAGCTTTTGAAAGGTTCAAAGAATTCAGACATGAGGTAGAAAAACAAACAGGAAAACCCATTAAGGTTCTTCGATCAGATTGAGGAGGTAAATACCTTAGTCGGGAGTTCCTAGACTATCTTAAGGATAATGGCATAGTCTCTCAATGGACTCTACCTGGAATGTCTCAACTCAATGGGGTTTCAGAAAGGAGAAATCAGACCCTATTAGATATGGTCCGTTCCATGATGAGCTTCACGGATCTCCCTGAATTTCTTTGGGGATATTATCTCATGACAGTAATTTATATATTGAATAGGGTTCCCTCTAAAATCGTTCCAACCACACTATATGAGATATGGCATGGTAAGAAGCCAAGTCTGAATCATCTCAGAATTTGAGATTGTTCGACTGATGTCAAGAAACAACAGGCGGACAAGTTAGAGTTCAGGTCTTTTAGAGCTCGATTCATAGGATATCCTAAATAGTCATTAGGATACTATTTTTATATTCTGAAAGACCACAATGTGATTGTGAGTCAAATACTATTTTTCTTGAAAAATAGTTTATTCAAGATGGTGGCATCGGAAGAATAATTAAGCTCCAGGAGAATGTCTCCCAAGAGCAACGAGCTAAGGAACCTGAGGAACCAAATCAATCAGAACCAGTCCTAACACAACCTCTTCCATCTCGTAGATCGACTAGAGTTTTCTGTCCTCCTGAAAGGTACTGAGGTACCACACAAGAGGATGTAGAGGAAATATTCCTCATGAAAAATGGGGTTCATGGTTATGATCCCAAGACCTATGACGAGATGATATCAGATATCGACTCCGAGAAATGGTTAGAGGCAATGAGATCAGAAATTGACTCAATGCACTCAAACCAAGTCTGGATCTTGGTCGATTTACTTGAAGGTATTGTACCTATTGGATGTAAATGGATCTTCAAGAGAAAGATAGGTGCAGATGGAAATGTGGAGACATTCAAGGCTAGGCTCGTAATGAAAGGTTATAGTCAGCGTGAAGGCATTGACTATTAGGATATCTTCTCGTCCGTAGCCATGCTAAAATCCATCTGCACATTACTTGCTGTTGCAGCATATTTGATTATGAAATATGGCAGATGGACGTGAAAACGGCGTTCTTAAATGGACATCTTGAGGAAGATATCTATATAGAACAGTCTCTTGGTTTCATATCTAGTGATGATGATCACAGGATCTACAAGCTGCAAAGGTCCATTTATGGACTTAAGCAATCATCTCGGAGCTGGAATACTTGTTTCAATGATGTGATCAAAATATTTGATTTCATCAAGAATGAGAAAAAAATCATGTGTGTTCAAAAAGGTCAGTGGGAGCACAGTTGTCTTCCTCGTATTATACGTAGATGACATCCTCCTAATTGAGAATGATATTCCCATGTTGACCTCAGTCAAAGTATGGTTGTCTAAGGAGTTCTCTATGAAAAATCTAGGAGAGGCATCCTTTATACTGGGTATTAAGGTCTATAGAGATAGACCAAATAGGTTGCTCGGACTTTCATAGATGATGTACATAAAGGAGGTGCTAAAAAGGTTTAGCATGAAAAATTTCAAAAGAGGTTTAGTACCTTTTAGACATGGCATTCATCTCTCCAAGAAGATGTGCCCTAGCACACTTGAGGAGATTGAACGCATGAGCAAGATCCCTTATGCTTCGACAATAGGAAGCCTCATATATGCCATGCTATATACACGACCTGATATAGCCCATGCTGTGAGTGTCACAAGCAGATATCAGTCGAATCCAGACGAAGAGCACTGGACTTCTGTGAAATGTATCCTTAAGTACTTAAGAAGGACTAAGGATATGTTTCTAGTCTTTGGAAATGGAGAACTCCAGATTCAGGGATATACAGACTCAGACTTTATATCTGATATAGATGATCGAAAGTCGACATCTGGGAGTTATTCATTTGCAATGGTGGTGCAGTCAGCTGGAAGAGTTTCAAGCAGACGGTGATTGCTGATTCCACCATAGAGGCAGAGTATATTGCTGCATCAGAAGCTGTGAAGGAGGCATTCTGGTATAAGAAGTTTGTCGTAGAGCTTGGAGTGATGTCATCGGATGCCATACCTCTTTACTGCGACAATAATGGTGCCATAGCCCTAGCTAAGGAGCCAAGATCTCACCAGAAGTCCAAGCACATCGAGCGATGATTCCATCTGATTCGTGATTACCTTGAAAAAGCTTATGTCGAGGTCAAGAGAGTCGACTCCACAGACAATGTGGTAGACCCGCTAACAAAGCCATTAGGCCAGCAGAAGATCGAAGCCCACCTTGAGAAGATGAGACTTAGATATGTAGCCAATTAGCATTAGGTCAAGTGGGAGTTTGTTAGATGTGTGCCCTAGATGCCAGATTGGCTGACACATTCCTGTACAAATCTAAGGGCAAATTTATAATTTTGACTATAAATATATAAAAGGATTATTCTTCTATCATATTGTGTACATTGTGCCTGTGATACATCCTTTGAGTTAGTAGGAATGTCAATTCATATTTTCAAGAGTTAAAAATTTAAGGTATGAATTTACATAACTAACTCATAAACAGCTCCTGACCATAGGATCATCACGAGGATGGTGATCGATCCGAAAGGTTGGTGTACGATCGCTTCCTTAGGGTAGATGTGTCTTGAGTCTACGGTGTGGAGACACCAGAGCGAGATTACAGGTATTCATTGAGAACGAGAGTACTGAGCGTGACCACTTCGAGCAGTCATAAGAAAGTCTACCTTCTCATCGATGACTAGCTCGATGCTGCAGTTGTGTGTCTAGTTCTTTGATCTGAGGTGCATCG
This sequence comes from Elaeis guineensis, assembly GCF_000442705.2. Lineage (NCBI taxonomy): Eukaryota > Viridiplantae > Streptophyta > Magnoliopsida > Arecales > Arecaceae > Elaeis > Elaeis guineensis. The sequence goes on along the minus strand of NC_026000.2, from coordinate 40,220,509 downwards.
ACAGTTCACCTTGAGTGTGTTATAATTTGACTATACCATAACTCGGTCTCCTAGCCATTCGGAACCCTGAGGTGTATGTTGGCTGTAGCATGTTCATTGTAGGAACTAGATCGCACTAAGATGGGATCTATCAACCTCGGTAGATGAGAGGAGTAGTCCTATGATAATTGAAAGATCGAGTCTTTAAGCCCATGGCCATGGCAGAGTGAAATAATAGAAAAAAATTTTCCATTGGGGTTTCACATCGGACTCGGATCGATCGATTAACTCATATGACTGATGTTGGGTTTGACGAGTTCACCTTAACCCTAATTCAGTTAGGACTCATGATAGAGGAACTCAATCACACAGGTAGCTGTACCGAGAGGTTCACCTTCAGTTCTGATGGGTTGCCACCATATATTGTTAAGTGTCACTGGTGGATTTTGGGAGTAATTAGAATGATATTGATGATCGATCATTTTAATTATCTGAATCAGAAGAGTTCTGGTCCATCGAAAGGAGTTTCGATGATGTCGATGATGAGATCACGACATATCTCATTACCATACAGAATTGAACCTAACTGGATCACACAAACAAGGGTTAGGGTTTGGATGTCATCAATTGGGCAAATCTAATTGATTTGGATAAGATCCAATTAGGTTCAAGGAAATCGTGCTAGCACACGATTGAGCCTAACATTCTCCTCGTGTAATCTTTTCTGTCTCTACTGAGCCAAATGTGATTTAACTCATCCAGAAAATCTTAAAAAGATTTCTCTCAGTCTAAATGAAGCTTGTCCAGCTCAGAAAAGGCTTATCTTAATTCATGAGATGAATTTAAGACAAGCACCTGCTAATTCCTGTCACCTGCCAATTTCATTTTAGAACATCTGTCAAATATTGACATATGGGTCTTAAACTGAAGAGGACTCATTGAAGAATTTTTGTGGAGTGTCCACATGCCAAAATCCAATTGAATTGGGTGCCATAATCAGATTATGGCATGAGCCCAATTGGATTAAAGTGGGCACCCCAAATGGATAAGAACCAAAGAGTCCTGATAAACATGGACTCTTTGGCGCCACCTTGCTTGAGCTTATCCAATGTTGGTGCCAACTTAGGAGAGAGGGTGGGAGTTCTTATCTGATGTGATCAGATGATATCACTCCACCAATCAAATTTTTTTTAGATTTAATTTTAGATTTTAAATATTCGATAATAAAATTAGATCTAGAGAATTAGATCTGAAATATATGTAGGATAAAAAATTTTTAAATTTATTTTGCCCCAGATTTGGTGAAATCTGGAAGATCTTACGAGGAAAAGCACTTTTCCTCCTTCAAAGGTTATAACTAATTATTTTTCTAAATAATTTTTAGTAATTTTAATTTTACCCCAGTCCCTAATTAGTAGGCTTTGGCCTCCATTGAAAAGGTCTGGTTAGGTCCAACTATTAACATGACAATACTTGGACCATCTAGCCAATGAATGATTAGGCCCAACTTTGGTTGGCTAACCTAACCACCATTTAGAAAGATGCAGTCAAGAAATCATATTATGAATGATAATTCCATCAGCCGATAAGCACCAGGCCTTTGGACCTCCAATGATTATTCAATTGATGGACCCATTATCATCTACTTAATGGGAGGCTATGATCTAGTTATCACCATAACTATTTCATTTTAAGGATCTAATAATTTTAGAGGATTTAATTGATTTAGGGGAGGAGGTCAGATGAACCAGCTTATCATGATCCTCCCACTGGCTTCACCAAGTCAGCTCAAGGGAGACCATTAAAAGGGCTGGTCTAGGAGCACCTAAATCAGTCACACTGATTTACCTAGCTGACATGGGTCAGCTCGAATAATCAAGTGATTTGATCAAAATATAATTTTATCAAGAGGTCAGGTAAGTTCGATCGGTGGGAGGGTCTGCCAAAGCTTGCCTTAGACACCATCAGAAATGGCTAGATAAGCAGGCTGCCAATTAAAAACCACCGGTCTGGTTTATCTTAGACACCAACTAGTTTAATTAGTTTCGATTAGATCAACCTAACAGTTTGTGCTAAACTGCTTAGTCAAGAATCAAGTCCATTTGGTTCTCGTTAAAGATATAGACTTGACCAACTACAGCTATTGTAATTGATCTAGAGAATCTTTGACCTAATCTAAGACAATAATTGATTAGATTTACTCAATTCTCTAATTAAGTCCATCTTTAATCTAACCTTAGGTCTAACTCAATTAATGGACCTAATTTTCACTAACCCATTAATCCAATGTGTTATGGTTTGTATTTTAGGTTCTTCAATTCACAATCTTAGAACCTAATCAAATAATTTCTTAATTCTCAATTAAGTTTTGGGTTGAGGGTTGGGGTTCGGCTTTTCGAAAATAATTTTTATGTTTGTAAAATATTTTTACAACATGGTTCTACCAACCAAGTTGCATGTTTGATTTATAATCAAAATACAAGTGAAATAAGCATGAAACTACTTTAGATCTAATCTAAATAGGTTCATGTAATTGAAATAATTTTAACTTTAAACTGCCAAATTTTTTAGACAAATATATGATGGTTCTTTGCATGAGAATTATTAACAAAAAGATTTTATTTTAGATTTAAATACTTTTTAAATTTAATAAATCATAAATTTAATCTAGATCATATCTAATAAATTTATGATTAAAGATAGATCTACATGAATTAGGACAACCTTTACACTGTAAGGGATAAACCTTACAGCAGGACAACCTACAGTTCGTGATTGATCTAAAAATTTTAATTTTTGATTTAATAATCAGATTATAAATTAAATCTAATCTAAGAAATAATCTAAGTATGTATAAATAATTATGTAATAAATAATCTAGGCTCTGATACCAATTGAAGGAACCAAATCTAGGATTTCAGGGTTAGATCTTGAAACTTTTTTCAAGATCAGGCAGTGGAAGACAAATAAATCAAAATTTATCTTATAAAATTAGAAAATCTCTAGATCTAAGATTTTATTACATGATTATTATATGATATTAAATCAAAAATTAAAATATAAAGAGCAAGAACTATATGTTGATCATATTAACATATTTTTATACTACATCTAATGTATGTAAAATATAATAGATCAAATCTATTACCTTGCAAGTTAGACATTCTAACTTTACTGATCCAAGCTTGAGGATGATGTTATAAGCTGCATAGGCATCTACCTCTAGGAGTCGTCCATACGAGCCCATGAATCACGATCAGAAGTCCTGATCTAGGAAATCAGCACAGTATGCTAGTACTTTGCTGATCCTTCTTTGATGGTCGATCAGATACCTCTTCTTCTTGATTTAAATTTTTTCAAAGATGAGAAGTAGGAGAAGGAGTTTTAGATATGAGACACTCTTAGAAAACTCACAAATGGAGGAAGGGAAGAGGTGAACTCAGCAACCCTAGAAGAAGATCCTCTTCTTCTTCTCTTTGCTCTAACCAGACACTCAGTTTTGTGTCTATTATATCTCTATGCCCTAATACTCTTTCTCTCTAATTTTCACACACCTCATAGGTCTCTCTCTATAATCTATAAAATTTCAAGAAGAAATTTATCTTAATAATAGATATGAAGAATCTTTGTCTAGGTCAAATACCTAGTCAAGAAAAAATCCAAACAGGGCA